>NC_044318.1:900000-1168752 GCF_007474595.2 Lynx canadensis | reverse complement strand
GGGCTTGCGGCGGGCAGTGGGCTGGGCACAGACCCCCCCCCCCCAGGGCCACCCCCTTCCCTCCCCACACCGTCTTCCAAAATTCAAATCAGCACAGAATCAAGAACATAAAAGTACCACTGCCCATTTCAACTAGCAATTCCAGCCTACCCTCTGATTTACTGGTTACTGGAAGTAAGTTTTACAAACGGGTTTCTGTAAAGGACCTTGTTTTTGGCCGAGTTTATATAGCTACCTTTGTTCCATAAAAAATCTGGAAGCCGCCTCTGCGTGCTGGGGCCCCCTGCCCTCCTCCAACACTTAGGGGAGGTATTTCTGCATGAAATACGTCTCCTTCGGCAGGGCCCCGCCGAAGCAGAAGCCAGCGCAGTAAATTCTGAGGAGGGATGTTGTTTTAACCTTTCACCCCGAGCAGTAAGTGCGGCGATGAGCGCTCTGGCGCTCGGCTGTATTTTTCATAACACTTTGTGCAGGGCCACTTGGAGACGAGAAAATCCGCCAATAGGAGTTGCCGCAGGGGTGGGCTCGATCGCTGGCTGGGCCCCCTCTCAGAAGACATTGTGAAGCCTCTCGGGTCTCCGCAGCAAACCCATTCATTCATTCATTCATTCATTCACTCGATCATTCGAGGCTGACTTCCCTCTCTAACCAGGGGTGGTTGCTTCTGCACTAGACCACGAAAGATACTGCCCCGAGCCCCCAGCCCTGCCCCTGCCACCAGCCCTCAGCCTCCAGCCCCTGCCACCAGCCCTCAGCTCCAGCCCCTGCCCCCAGCCCCTGTCCCCAGCCCCCCGCCCCTGCCTCCAGGACACTGCCCCATTCCCAGCCCCTGCCCCCAGGCCCCTGCTCCGGCCCCCAGCTCCAGCCCCTGCCCCTGCCCCAGCCCCAGCACCTGTCCCCAGCCCTGCCCCTGCCCCTGCCCCCAGCCCCTGTCCTCCAGACCTTGCCCCCAGCCCCTGCCTCCAGCCCCTGCCCCTGCCCCCAGCCCCTGCCTCCAGCCCCCAGCTCCAGCCCTGCCCCTGTCCCCAGCCCCCAGCACCTGCCCCCAGCCCTGCCCTGCCTCTGCCCCCAGCCCCTGTCTCCAGACCTTGCCCCAGCCCCTGCCTCCAGCCCCTGGCCCCTGCCCCCAGCCCCTGCCTCCAGCCCCCAGCCCCAGCCCCTGCCCCTGTCCCCAGTCCCAGCCCCTGCCCCCCAGCCCCTGCCCACCATGGCGCTGCGGGCAGGCGAAGGAGAGTGGGGGGCTTTGTAACACGCTCAGCTCCGTTGCCCCCAGAAAGCAGGAGGAAGGAAGGTGGGAACAGAGAGACTTTGCCTCACTTCAGGCCATCCTACTAAGCTTGGGCCACCCTCACAGGGAGCAAGCCCTCCGTCTCCATAAGTAAGCAAGGGGAACTGAGAAGCTGTTGGGTTCAGGAGGCCCCAGGGAGCAGGGGAGCCGGGTGAACCTGGGGCCTCTCCAGGAGGCGCTCCTCCCCATGCTCTGAGACGCCTGGGTCTGCAGCCTCGGGCCACGGCCTGCCGCCTCCCGCCCATGGCAAAGATGTGCAAGCAGGAGGTGGACAGACCCAGGAAGCTGGGAACTTGACCGGACACACACGTCCACCCTGAAGACCCAGCGCCCACCCGGAGGCCCGGCCGGCCACCCCACGACCCTGGTTGTAACTGATTTCTCAGCTCCAACGCACACTTCGGGCCCGGATGACCACCCCCTAGAGAGGCGTCCCTCCACTGCCGTCAGGGCTGGCTGCAGGGGCAGGGTCCGGATCAGCGGGGGCACCCTTCGGGCTGGGCCCCTGGAGGCAGCGGCGAGGAGGCCACCCTCCGCTTACACACCTGAAAAGCATATTCTACAAACTGAGCCTTAGGCAAATAAGGTAGGAAAATTCTCCCCCCTTGACTTTGGCAAAGCAAAACCAGGTGTGGGGGGCGGCAGGGCGCTCACCCAGGCCCCCCAGCTTACTTCTGCCTGCGGTTCCCACCGCAGCCCCCACCTCTGCCCTCAGCCCCCACCTCTGCCCCCAGGCTCCACCTCTGCCCCCAGCCTCCGCTCTGCCTCCGGCCTCCCCTCTGCCCCAGCCCCCACCTCTGTCCTCAGCCCCCCCCTCTGCCCCCAGCCCCCCCTCTGCCCCCAGCACCCCCTCTGCCCCCAGCCTCTACTCTGCCCCCAGTCCCCAACGCTGCCTCCAGCCCCCACCTCTGCCCCCAGCCCCCTCTACCCCAGCCCCACCCCTGCCCCCAGCCCCCACCTCTGCCCCAGCCCCCACCTCTGCCCCCAGCCCCCCTCTACCCCCAGCTCCCACCCCTGCCCCCAGCCCCCACCTCTGCCCCAGCCCCCACCTCTGCTTCCAGCCCCCACCTCTGGCCCCCAACCCCCTCTACCCCCAGCCCCCACCTCCTGTCCTCAGACCCACCTCTACCCCCAGCCCCCACCCCTGCCCCCAGCCCCCACCTCTGCCCCAGCCCCACCCTCTGCCCCCAGCCCCCCTCTACCCCAGCCCCACCCCTGCCCCAGCCCCCCCTCGCCTCAGCCCCCACCTCTGCCTCCAGCCCCCACCTCTGCCCCCACCCCCTCTAACCCCCAGCCCCCACCCCTGCCCCAGCCCCCACCTCTGCCCCAGCCCCCCTCTGCCCCCGCCCCCACCTCTGCCCCCAGCCCCCACCTCTGCCCTCAGCCCCCACCTCTGCCCCAGCCCCCACCTCTGCCCCCAACCCCTCTACCCCCAGCCCCCACCCTCCCTGCCCCAGCCCCCACCTCTGCCCCAGCCCCCACCTCTTCCCCCCAGCCCCCCTCTACCCCCAGCCCCCACCCCTGCCCCAGCCCCCACCTCTGTCCTCAGACCCCACCTCTACCCCCAGCCCCCACCTCTGCCCTCAGCCCCCACCTCTGCCTCCAGCCCCCACCTCTGCCCCCAACCCCCTCTACCCCCAGCCCCCACCCCTGCCCCCAGCCCCCACCTCTGCCCCAGCCCCCACCTCTGCCCCCAGCCCCCCTCTACCCCCAGCCCCCACCCCTGCCCCCAGCCCCCACCTCTGCCCTCAGCCCCCACCCCTGCCCCCAGCCCCCACCTCTGCCCTCAGCCCCCACCTCTGCCTCCAGCCCCCACCTCTGCCCCCAACCCCCTCTACCCCCAGCCCCCACCTCTGCCCTCAGACCCCACCTCTGCCCCCAGGCCCCCCTCTGCCCCCAGCCCCCCTCTACCCCCAGCCCCCACCTCTGCCCCCAGCCCCCACCTCTGCAGCCTCCACTCTGCCTCCAGCCCCCCTCAGCCCCCACCTCTGCAGCCTCCACTCTGCCTCCAGGCTCCCCTCTGCCCCAGCCCCTGCCTCTGCCCTCAGCCCCACTCTATTCCCAGCCCCCACCTCTGCCCTCAGCCCCCACCTCTCCCTCCAGCCCCCACCTCTGCCCCCAACCCCCTCTACCCCCAGCCCCCACCTCTGCCCTCAGACCCCACCTCTGCCCCCAGGCCCCCCTCTGCCCCCAGCCCCCCCCTCTACCCCCAGCCCCCACCTCTGCCCTCAGCCCCCACCTCTGCCTCCAGCCTCCACTCTGCCCCAGCCCCCCTCTACCCCCAGCCCCCACCTCTGCCCTCAGCCCGCACCTCTGCCTCCAGCCTCCACTCTGCCCCCAGGCTCCACCTCTGCCCCCAGCCTCCCCTCGGCCCCAGTCCCCACCTGTGCCCCCAGCCCTTGCCTCTGCCCTCAGCCCCCACCTCTGCCTCCAGCCTCCACTCTGCCTCCAGCCTCCCTTCTGCCCCAGTCCCCGCCTCTGCCCCCAGCCCCCCTCTACCCCCAGCCCCCACCTCTGCCCTCATCCCCCACTCTGCCCTCAGCCCCCACCTCTGCTCCCAGCCTTCACTCTGCCTCCAGCCTCTCCTCTGCCCCAGCCCCCACGTCTGCCCTCAGCCCCCACCTCTGCCCCCAGCCTCCCCTCTACCTCCAGCCCCTCTCAGTCCCCATCTCTGCAGCCTCCACTGTACCTCCAGCCTCCCCTCTGCCCCAGCCCCCACCTCTGCCCTCAGCCCCCACCTCTGCCTCCAGCCTCCACTCTGCCCCCAGCCCCCCCTCTACCCTCAGCCCCCACCTCTGCCTCCAGGCCCCCCCCCGGCCCCAGCCCCCCTCTACCCCCAGCTCCCACCTCTGCCCCCAGCCCCCACCTCTGCCCTCAGCCCCCACCTCTGCCCCAGTCCCCACCTGTGCCCCCAGCCCTCACCTCTGCCTCCAGCCTCCACTCTGCCCCCAGTCCTCCTCTGCCCCCAGCCCCCCCTCTGCCCCCAGCCTCTACTCTGCCCCCAGCCCCCACCCCTGCCCCCAGCCCCCCCTCTGCCCCCAGCCCCCCTCTGCCCCCAGCCCCCCTCTACCCCCCGCTCCCACCCCTGCCCCCAGCCCCCACCTCTGCCCCAGCCCCCCTCTACCCCCAGCCCCCACCCCTGCCCCCAGCCCCCACCTCTGCCCCCAGCCCCCCTCTACCCCCAGCCCCCACCCCTGCCCCCAGCCCCCACCTCTGCCCCAGCCCCCCTCTGCCCCCAGCCCCCACCTCTGCCCCCAGCCCCCACCTCTGCCCCAGCCCCCCTCTGCCCCCAGCCCCCACCCCTGCCCCCAGCCCCCCCTCTGCCCCCAGCCCCCACCCCTGCCCCAGCCTGAGAGCTCTGTCCAGCCCAGGTGCCAGAGCCTCTAGCAGCAGCCCTGGGGTAGCTCCGCACGCTCCTTACTCGTGGCCTGGCACCACCTTTGCTCTGCATCGATATTGACCCAGCCTGGGGGGCAGGGGCCTGCTGGCCCGCAGGGGGCTTGCAGTGTTGTTCACACGCGCCTGCCGCGCTCCCGGGCCCCTGAGATGTTTGTGGAGGGCTGTGAGCCACCCTGGAGCCCACGCAGAGCGGCCACATTTACATGGGGAAAAATAATGGGGCCTTTCTCCGTGAAACGTCCATTCATGGCTTCTGGGGGGGAGAGAAGCCTTGGGACCAAAACCTCCCAGGAGTGTGAAACTCACCTTGTGCTCGCCTCGCTGCAGGGCAGGCGCGGAGCCAAAGGCGGAACATTCCGGGGCCACCTCTCCCTGGCGGCTCCTCCTCCCCGCGGCCGTTCGCCTGGGGTTCCCGTGCCAAGGCCTGGACTGGGGGAGGGCCGGTCGTGGGACCGGCCACTGTGTATGTCCACGCTGTGCTCCGTGTAGACGGCGGTGTGGAGCCCTGATGAGCCACCCCCCCCCCCGGCCCCACCCCGGGAAGGGGCTGCTGGGTAGACATCCAGGGACACAGAAGCTTCTGGAATCTCTCCCGGAGCAGGGCCACGGGCTGCCTTAAGTCACACTGCACTTGACCTGCAAATATGTTAATAAAATATTTAGTGGCTTCTGTCTGCTCAGGCAGCCAGACAAAGCACTACAGACGAGGGGCTTAAATAACAACCAATGTATTTCCCTACTCTTCTGGAGGCGGGGAGTCCGAGATCCAGGTGTGGGCAGGGCCGGCTCCTTCCGAGTCCCTGCGTGGTCTTCCCTGTGTGCCTGTCCCCGAATCTCCTACAGACACCCCAGTGACCTCTTTTACCTTACTTGCCCCTTTAAAGGCCCTGTCTTCAAATGCAGTTCTGTTCGAGGAACCCTAACTAGGGGTTAGGGATTCTACATGGGGTTTGGGGGACACACTCGACCCATGAGAGCGCCTGACCCTGACCATCGCCCCGAGGTGTTGTGGGAATAATAATCACCCCCTGGGTGCTAGAGCTTTGCAATTGGCAAACACCTCCAGATCCATTACCCCTTTGCCCTGATTTTCTCCCCCTGTCCCCAGGCCCAGAGATGGGGCAGGCAGATGGGACCTGGGACCTCCTGTCTGTTTGAATGCTGGGTTGTGGGGGGGGGGGGGGGATGCATGCAAGATGCAGAGATGAGTTTTTTAAATTTTTTTTTAATGTTTATTTATGTTTGAAAGAGAGACACAGAGTGTGAGCAGGGGAGGGGCAGAGTGAGAGGGGGAGACACAGAATCTGAAGCAGCTCCAGGCTCCGAGCTGTCAGCACAGAGCCTGACATGGGGCTCAAACTCACGAACCGTGAGATCATGACCTGAGCCGAAGTCGGATGCTTAACCGACGGAGCCACCCAGGCGCCCCTAGAGAGATGATTCTTAACTCTTTCCACCGCACAGGAGTCCTGATGCAGCACCTCTCTGAGCCTCAGTTTCCCCACCTATAAAATGGACTCGACCAGAGTCCCCGCCTGGAGATCAGAAGCCTGTGCCTGAGCAGAATGAGTGTCCTTCCTGTGGGTGGCCACTGTCATCAGTGCCTGCAAGGTGACAGAGCGAGAAATCACACCCAGGGAGCAAAGGCGAGCAGAGGCTGTGTGGCCCCCGCCAGAGGCAGCCCCCCTCCACCGCGAGGGGCCTGAGTGACCAGTGCCGTCCCCTCGCCCCCCGCCAGCTTCTTCTCCTCCCCCGCCTTCCCCCTCAAGGGCCCACCCTGTGCCTGCCGGGCCCCCGGTCCCAGACACTCACCCGGGGAAAGCTGGGGACGGGGAAGCCTGCCTGAGACACCACGGCCTCCCAGGGCACCAGGGGCTGCTGCTCAGGCTGGCGCCTTGCCGGGGAACCGCGGGCTCCCCACTCCCCCTGGGGATCCACCAGCCTCTGGAGAAACGGCCCTCGGTCGGCTGCTGGTTAGCGAGGCGCGATCGCCAAGGAAGAGTGAAAAGGGATATTATGTGGGTGGACTTTCCAGAGGCTGTTTCCCTTGTGAGGCGTCCAGGTGTTGCTGTCCGGGGCGTGTGAGACTCTGGGTGACCGGCGGGCACTCCAGCCCCTTCTGGGGGCTGTGTCTGGGCTCCCGGCCCCACCTGGCCCCTCCCAGACTCTGGCCCTGGACACGCTTTCTTTCCACGGGGCCTGGAAAATCTCTCCGGGGCCTACCCCTTGCTCGCAGAGTGGTAAGTGATTCTGGGGGGAGGAACGAACCCCTGGGCCACACAGGCCACCGTGGGGGAGCGTGGGGGCGTGTCTGCACTGCTCACACAGTGCACGGGGCCCCAGAGTGAGGGCGAAGGGTCCCCAGGACGCCCACTGGGCTGTCACCCATGCCCCCAGGGAGGCCACCTGGCCTCCCACCGCCTCTTCTCCAAGCCGGCTTCTCCAGGAAAGGAGAGGGCCGTCCCCCCTCCTCACCGTGCACCCCCAGCACGGTCCAGGCCCTTGGACTCCGCCTGCCGGGACCTGACAACGGCCTTTGTTTCTCCAAACCCAAAGCGCACCCCCGCCCCGACCCAGCAGGGTGAGCCGGCCTCCACCGCTTGGCAGAGGGAGGGTCTGGGCTTCAGGCCCTTCTCTGCCCTCACACGAAGTCTGCCTGCAGCCCTCCGGGGCCCTTGGGACCTCACTCTGGCCTTTCCACTTTCTGGAAAAGGTCAGATTTGTCTTCAAGTGACCACCATGCAAACGGTCTGGATGAGTCACCCCAAACCGGAGTCATCTGCTGCGAACCGTTCTATTTTGATTCCTTTTCTTCGTGGAGGTGAGATCCGCCGTTTTCAAGTGAGTGGTGCTGTGGCAGTTGGTACTTTCACGGTGTCTGTGGCCATCAGGTGCATCAGGTTCCAGGACGTTTTCATCCCCCCTAAATACGACTCCGCCCCCATCCTCGGTCACCTGCCCACCCCTCCGCACCCGCGGCAGCTGGAAATCTGCTCTCTGTCTCCAGTCGCACACCGTGTGGCCTTTGGGGACTGGCCTCTGTCACCGAGCACGGTGTTGTCGAGGTGTATCCAGGCTCTCCCACCCCTGAGGTCCAGGTGACAGCGCCTCGCCCTATTCTGAGTGCGTGTGGCCAAGCCCCGTCCCTCTGTGTGGATGGGCCACACGCCTTCACCCCCCAGCCTGACCTCCGTCACCCTGCTCTCCCAGGACCACACACGAGCGAGCCCGCGCCAGCCTCCACACTTGGCCCCGGCCCACACGTGGCCACCTCACGCCCGGCCGTCGATCTCGTAGCGGTTCGTCCTGGAGGCATCGCCGGGCAGCCACGGCGGGGGTGATATCTGAGGACTGTGTGTATTTTACTAATTTTTAACAGCCCAGGTGTGGGGTGTCACAGGGTCCTGGGGAGGCTGTACCGGCTCTGTCCAGGGACCCTGATTTCCCATCCAGGGAGGTTGGCCCACATCTGTTGTCCTTCCCTTTGACGGGCACCGTCCCCCCTCGTCCCCCGTCACTCCGGAAGCTGGCTGAGCCAGGTGCGAAGGGGCCGTCTGTGTCCCCTCACCGAATTCGTCCAGGGCCCCGCGTGCGGGTGACGCACAGCCACCGGCCAGTGGCACGGAGAGGTGCGCCCAAGGCTTCGTGGAGGTGGGCAGAGCCAGGGAGGCCGTGCCCCCGGCCGGCTCCAGGGCCCAAGCCGGGTCTCTGCGTCCCCTCCCCCGCCACCCCTCACTCCACTTGAAGCTGATGTTTCTGCCGGCATTCCAGGGAAAATCAAATCCTCCCGGGTAGAAACGGCATCTGTCCAAATGAGTTTTCTGAGTCTGCTTTGACACACTTTGGGAAGCTCCAGGACAGAAAATATGGTTTTGATTTCGTGGAGCCGGCGCAGACCCCCGAAACCTGGCCCACGTGGTCCGAGAGCTGGTCTCTCAGATTCTCCCCCAGACACGGCGCGTCGCAGAGCGCGGCCCAGAGAGAGCTGAGCGGGAGCGTGCTGACAAGGGGCCTCTCTCCAGGGCCTGGAGCTCCTGTCGGAGGGCACTGCCCGCTCTGGTCCCGGCCTCGGAGAGAGTCAGCCCTCTGAACGTGCACAGGCACTTGTCAAGGTCACGAGAGACTTGGGTGGGGTGGGGTGGGCACCCCGGCCAGTGCAGCTCCCTTCTCTCAAACCCCACAGCCTGGCAGCAGGCTGGGCCTGGGACTGCCCGTGAGACGGGGAGCTCCCTGGGTAAGAAGGCTTCCAGGGAGGAACAGGGATGGAAGTGAGGCCCTCATGAGCACCTGGGCTTGTTTCTTGTCTGGCCCGAGGTCAGAGGTGTGGGTCATGCCCACCCGTGGTTGGGGGTCCCAAGCCGACCGGCAGGGAGAGTCTGGCCGTGGTGAGAGGTCACCTGCTGGTGGGAGGCTCCTGCTGACCGTCCCAGGCTGGATTCTCGGAAGCCTGGGGCGGCACACGTGGGGAGGCCCACCAGCCTCCCAGCTCTGGGGGTGCGGGGAAAAGGCCCTCCTGGAGGTCCCTGGACGTCTACACAGCTCCCTGGACCCCACGTTGGCAGACGACAACTTGAGAGGCCTCACCAGTCTCTGAAGCCTTGTGACCCAGGAGACCCCGGCTCCCCAGCGGCAGAACAGGAGCGACCCCTGCCCAGGCACGGGATCGGGGAGATACCACGTGCTCAGCTTGGGGAGTGAGGCCCCCCATCCCTCTGTTTGCTTGAAGCCCCTCGGCTGCTCACAGCTGCTGATGGGCAGCTCCATGCGCCTGGCAAGAGGCGCTGGGGTCAGCAGGAACAAGAACAAACCCGCTGCTGCTCTCGTGGGACTTGCGATGTGCAGGTGCGGCGACCGGGCCCCATGTGGTCCCGTCTGTTGTGGTGATCGCCGACAGAGACCTGAGCTGCAGAGGAAATAATCCGATGGGTTCGTCGTTTGGGGCAGTCGAGGAAGGCTTCTCGAAGGAGGTGGCAAGTGAGCTGAGGATGAGAGGTGCTGGCCGGGGAGTGGCAGAGAAGCTTTGGACCCCCGGGCCCAAGGGGCAGGGTCTCCAGGCAATGGCTGGGAGCGTGGCAGGCCCACGGGGCACACGTGTCCTTCATTTCACGGGCGTCTTCCGGGGCCGCCCCGCCTCAGAGCGGGCCACCAGCACTCATCACTCTAGCTTGCCTGCCCTTGGCTGCAAGGGACAGCGTTTTAATCCCCCTCCTCTGGCTCTCCTGGGTCCAAGCCTCTCCTCACTCAGGCAGACCCCCTGGCCGCCCGCCCTGCACCTCCTTCCCTGTTGGCGCCCTTACCCTCGAGGGCCCAGACAGGCAGCACACGAGTGCCTGTTTCTCAGGTGGGTAAACTGAGTCTGTGCCTTCCCTGATGCACCCAGCCGGGGGCAGCCAGCAGGGACCACGGAAGCTGCTTCTAGCTGGGGCCCTTCCATCCCTCTGACCCGGCGTCCAGGAGCGGCAGGCTGCATCTTGCAAACCCGAGCTTCAGAAACTCGAAATCAAGGAGGATCTGGCTGGGGACTCCTGGGGGCTCCGTGGGCTGTTTTGTAACGACAGAGGGAGCGCCTCGCCCACACTCCGGATCTGCCGCGCCCGCTGCCGCCCACGGACCCTGCGGAATTAGCTCGCAAATGGGAGGAACAGGTGACGGGCGCCTGCTCTGGGGACGTCAGCCCTCCCATCTCACACCCGAGGTGTGTGAAGCAGGAGGCGGGGGCGAGGGCCCCGAGACCCCATTGCAAATTAAGATGTACTTTGTCTCCTTTCCAAAGGCACCGAGCTGGCTGCGTCCCCGCTTTGCAAGAAAATGACTTCCCTGCCAGATGGGAGCAGGACGCCCACCTCCCCGCAGCTCCGGCGACAGAGCCCGCAGGATCCCACACGGCATGCATTCCTGAAGCGGTGAGAGCCCCCCTCAGCCTCGGCTGCCTGCAGCAGCGGGCCTGTGACATCCATTTCCCTGGGCGGGCAGGCGGGGCTGGGGCTGGGCCTGGGGCTGGGGAAGGAAATACTCCCGCCAGCACTTCCTGCTCAGGTCGCCTGGCGTCCCTGCAGCTCCCGCGGGGCCAGGCGATCACGGTGGCAGGGGCTGGGCCAGCCGTGGTGTTCAGCAAACCCCCCCCCCCCCCGCCGCCTGCACCCTAAGGGTGCCTGCGGGCCCTTCCTGGCCTCGGGGCTGCCCTGGGCGTCCCAGTGTGCCCTCTGCCCTCCCAGGGGGTCCAGCAGGAGTCCAGAGCCTCAGGTGCAGTCAACCTCAGGAACAGCCAAGAATGCTTCCTCTGTGGGCACGGCCAGTGTGCTCTTGCGGGCTGGCCACTGGCGGATGGGACCACTGGGGAGACAGAGCCCGGGAGGAAGTTCCCTTCCGATCGGCGGACACGGCAAGGGTCCCTTCTCCTTCCCAGAGAGAGCCAGACCCTGCGCCGTGCAGAGGGCGGACAGGTGTGGGGCGCCCCGGTTACTGCAGCGGAGCCCCCAGCCCAT
The DNA here is from genome assembly GCF_007474595.2 of Lynx canadensis. NCBI lineage: Eukaryota > Metazoa > Chordata > Mammalia > Carnivora > Felidae > Lynx > Lynx canadensis. The sequence continues at coordinate 1,157,580 of NC_044318.1, read as the reverse complement.
CTCGCCGCCCGGGGCCTTGCCCTGCCCTGTCCTCTTCCCGGGGCTCGGCCTGGGGTCTCAGCCAGCAGGGGCACTGTGGAGAAAGCACAGACCTGTCAGGCCGTGTCCCCTCATGTATTAAATAGGGCAAAGACTGGCGCCAGCCCAGCAAGCCTCCGAGCCCTTGCTGAGATCACGGCGGCTGGGCAGGGGCCCGGCCGGAAGCCCTCCGTGCTCGGCTCGGCACCGAGGTCAGCCCGTCCCCAGCCCCCCGCACACCTGTCTGCCCCCAGCCCAGATGCTGGGGTGCTCACGGCCTCCGGAGGAGTGGATGACTTTCCAGCTCCTGGAGGATCTGGGGGCAGCCGCCAGTGGGTCCGTCTCCCTGTCCCCTCCTCCCCCTCAGGGGACGACAAGCGCTCCCGGTGCCCCAGTAATTAACAGAAGGCCATCGTCGCTGCCGTGCCCCTGCTTCAGGACGTTTTCTTCCCGTGTGCTGAATAGAGAGGGACACTCCAGAATGTGGAACCCGGGGCACCTGGACCTCAAGTCTGTGGAGAGACATTCTAGGGACGCAGCTTTCCACGTGGCAGATCCGCATAACTCTGGACCGATTCGGGGAGAAATCTCCCAGAAGCGTTTTTCTCACTGCCCTGCCTTAAAAAAACAAAATCAAAACCCGAACAAAACGTTACGACTTCCCGTAAACGGAGTCTGGAAACGTCCTGTGTCTACGGGAGGCTCCACGTTGCCTCCACTCTCCTCACTGCTGAGTCGGATCCCGATGCGTGAGAGGTCATAGTTCGTCGATTTCACTTGAAGGGCAGTCTACAAGGAACGTTCCAGTTCTGCCCATTTTGGATGAGTGTATACACGCCCGGGAGGAACCTGCAGCTTATAGGGCACCTGCGTGCCAGCCCGTTTGGAAACTGCCCTGAAGGGCGAGGCCCACGTCCTCTGCAGAGCTCCACACTCTCCCTCCCCCCTCTCAGCTCTGGCGACCCTAGCAGGTACCGCACCTTGTGCGGGAGAGTTCGACAAACACCTCAGCTGCTTCTTGGTACCTGGAGGTCACATTCGTCAGCGTTAGCCACTGCCGCCTGACGGGGACGTCATAACCCCGAGCTTCCTGCCACGCGGCTGCTCTGCCCGCCTCTGTCTGTGTGGTTCTAGTTCTTTGAGAGGAGCGGCGCTGGACCCCATCTGAAGCACGCACACCGTGGCGGCGCCTTCGTGCGCTCACGGGTTTGCTCATCCAGCAAACACTCACCGAGTGCCTGGCTGTGTCCAGGATGGCCCAGGTCGTGGACGCAAGTTAGGTCCAGCCACGGCCCTGACTTGGGGGGCACGCTGCCCATGTGGGGATGGGGTTGCCCTCCACTCGCTCCCCACCCACACCACAGACAGGCGCGAACCGTGTGGAACGTTCCACGCCCGTTTACCAGGTGAGTACCGTCCCGGCTCTCTGTGACTGCCGGGGCCAGAACTGGAAATGCCCGGGCAAATTTTGTGTCAGTTGGGCACACTGCTCGCCAAGCCCTGGGACCCAGAGCTGTGAGGGGCTGCACCTGGGTCCAAGCCCACCAGCTCTGCCTGCCAGGCGCATGGCTCAGACCTGCCCTTGCGGCCCCTCGGTGCTGCCGCTCGCTCAAGACCAGAGAGAAAGGAACTGGCCCCAGGGGTCCAGATGGATCCTGGGGGCTGAATGAAGAGCAAAGGATGATGCTGTTTGCCAGGACCGACACTGGATGAGGGCCGAGGTCACAGGCCGCTGCTCAAGGACAAGCCTCTGTGGGAACATCTCACGAGACGCAGCTTCCACAGGAAGCCTCCCTGGCGGCCCGCAGAGCAGGCTGGGTCCCTGTATGGATTCCCAGTCTCTGCACTTGTCCTACGTGACCCTTTATTGCTCTCCAGGTCAGTCTCCCTCTCCTTTGAACCCTGTACCTGCTGTATGGTGATCACTGGACGGATGAAAGGATGGATGGACAGATGAATAGATTGATGGATGGATGGAGGATAGATGGATGGGTGCATGGATAGATGGGTGGATGGATGGATGGATGGATGGAAGGACAGATAGAGCTGGTTGTCGTGGCTGGCGGGCCAACTCCCTGCAGAAGTGTGAGCCCTATCGGTTTAGCTCAACGTCAATGTTGGGTGATGTGCTACATACACCCGTGTGCATCCCCTGTCTCCCTGAGCACCGTTTCTGGGGAGGTGGGCGTTCTTCTTCTCATTTTACAGATGGACCACGGAGGCCGGAGAGGCCAGTAACCTGCCCAAAGCTGAGCATCCCGGGAAGCCCAGGCTCCAGGCATCAGGCAGGTGCGTCAGGGTAAACTTTGACTCTGCCTTGACCCTCTGTCCCCGTTGGGAAAAGGTGGGAGACTCGGGCTTCTAGAGCCAGAGTCACCCAGGCCCTCTGGCCACCGGCATCTCTCCCCCATTAGTGAATGGGTTCCTCAAAGGACTTGAGTGGCCTCAGGAAGTGGGTAGGAGGGGGGGCTCCCCTCTTCAGGGGTGATGCCCGTGGCATCCTGCCCCGCCCAGGCTCACTCACAAGTTTGAGAGGGGACATCAGGCGGTGAGTTGCAAAGACAGTGACAGTGCTTCCCAGTGGTGAAGACAGACACTTGTCACCTGGAAACCAGTGTGGCCTCTGCTCCATGCAGCCTGACTTGGGGTGGAGCCCCCTCCACCCAGGGACGCCCAGCACTTGCCCTCTGCTGCCCGAGAGGCTGTCCTCTGGTCTCGGCAGCCCAGGGACGGCACTGGGACCCAGCCTGGCCGCCCAACCCTATGTTCAAGTCCTGCAACAAGGGACTCATCTGTCAGTCGGGCCCCTCCAGAATGCCGTGCGGGCCAGAGGAGAGGATGCGGGCACAGCCCTGCTGAAGGCACTCCAGGTGTCGCGGCCCCGTCCTTTCACATCCCGCACGGGAAGGGTTGCTGACCGACTCAGCGACAAACGTTGCTTTTTCTCTGACGTTCTCATCACCCCTGGGGCGAGGGAGACCTCTCCCCACCTGTCTGGGATTTCTACCCCCCCCACCCCCATCCATCCCGCGAGGACCCTGAGACCACAACCGAAGGGGGTCAGACGAGCTGCAAAGCAGCAGGAAACCAGGGAGGGGGCTCCGGCCGGTTTTCGAATCCAGCCCCCACCCCGTGGGCCAGGCGTTGTGGGCAGCGGGAGCCCCGATGAACTCCTACTTCACCGTCGCTCCTCTCTTGCCCTCCACCCGCCGAGGAACCCAGTTTTTCGGGGGGGGGGGGGGGAGAGCCGGATCTGTGGGTGGTACTTTTCTCCTGGTGACGTCTGAATAACCATGACAGCAGCTAAGTGTGGCTGAGCCTGGCTCCGGGAAGAGCTTCTTCTGGGTCTCCCCCTCTTTCCTCTCCCATTCCTCTCCTCCCCCCACCCCTGCCTTCTGCGTCTCTGGTCTCACAGTGTGGGGAGCACCCCCTGCCACCCTCCACCCCCGCCCCCCGAGCCAGGAAGGAAGTAGGGTCTGAGGAGCAGAACACCCATCCCCAAGTCCCCGCGCATCCAAATATTTACTGCTGTGTCTGCCCACAAAAATTAATACGGCAATTTTGTCGTAGGTTCCCACTGCCCGCTTCGCCTCTGGGGACTCGGGCCGGCCCGGCCCGCCCCGCGGGCCACAATGGCAGCGCCCACAATGCCCGCACAGGGGCCGGCTGGTCGCGCATACAAAGCACCCGGCCCGGCCATTATCATTCCGGAGCCGAAGTCCACCCCAGCCCGCACCTCATCGGTCATTCAGCAGCCCTTAATGACTTGTCAGTTCCTTGCCCTGCCATTTTCTGTCTAATTAATTCTTTTATTGTGCACCGGATAAAGAAAGACAAAGGCCTCCCCGGCAATAATGATTCATTAAAATGCAGCGCCTTCGCCCGCTGCTCTTGGCCGCGCACCAGCCCGGCTGCTCTGCCCGGCCCGCAGGCGCTACCGCCGCACTCCCACCGGGCCGCGCGCCCCTTAACCCTTTGCAGGGACCGGCGGGCCTGGCGACCGGCCGGCCGTGTGGCCCCGCCTCGGCTTTGGGGGACCTGGTGAGCGGGGCTCCCGCAGCCGCCCAGGCTGTTCCCACTCCTGTCCTGTCGGGGAGCCTCTCGGAAAGGCCTCGGGGAGTGTCCTGCGCTTTCCCACGGCAGCCAGCCTCGGCAGGACTGAATTCTGGCCCCGGCCCCTCTGGGAAGGCTGGGGCTGGTGGGGGTGCTGGTGGGGGGGTGCGCACGGGACCCCCCCCCCCACAGGGCAGCCCAGCGTGGGTGGGGGAGGCAGGGGGGCTGCGCTAGGGGCAGCCAAGGCAACAGGTCACCGCGAGGGAAGGGAGCGAGGACCCCAGGGCCCCAGGGACAAGCCCGCCAGCAGGACGGGGCAGGGAGGGACCTGTCACGTGTCTGTGGGCTGGCCACGGCCATGCCAGCTTCATCCTCGGCACCTCGGCGAGGCCGTCACTGTCACATGGTCACGGGAGGAGGCACGTAGACATCAGTGGCGAGCGGCAGAACCTCCAGCCACTGGGTCACAGCCGGGTCCTGACCTCACGGAGCGCCCCCAAACACCGCCGGGCAGCCAGGACCCCCCAGGCCAGCAGGGAACGCAGGAGACGGGGAAACCCTCAGGGCCCCGATCCCCACTCTTCCTGGGACAGAAATGGGCTGGGGGTGGGCAGTGCTGAGCTCGCAGCTCCAGGAGGACCCTCACCTGAAGGCAGGGCCACGCCTCGCGTGTCCCCCCCTCTTGCTCCTTCCCTTCCCAACTTTTCTCCTCGGAAGGCTCCTGCGGCCCCCGGGGCGCCCCAGGGCCTCTATGGCCCCATCCTGGGAGGACTTGGTCTGCACATCTGCTGTCTCCAGGATGTAGGACCCCAAACGCAGGCACGCTTTGGCCCAGAGGGAGACAGAGGAGCAGACACCGGGGTGGTTATACACTGCCCTCCCGTGGGAATGGGTCCTTACCGAGTCCCGGGGCGCAGCAGCTCTGACCCCCAGCCTTGGGGTGTGCACCTGGGGTCTCCCTAGGGGTGGGAGGAGGGGATCTTGCAGCACCGGCTCATGGTCAGCCCCAGTTTTCCATGAAGCCTGGTGGAATGTATCCCAGACGGGTGTCCACACAGGGTGCTAAAGACTTTAGCGTCCAGTGGCCTGGAAACAAATCGGTTCAGCCCTGCCGTGTGGCCCACGGCTCCTGCAGCCCTGGTCAGCCAGAGACGAGGTCCATAAAGGTCCTCTGTCCAGGGCTGACCTGGAGGCCCTGGGCCAGACATTGGAGGGGGAAAGATCGGGGTCCATGCACCAGGCCACGACCCTGAGTCTCACACCTGCCCTGGGGTGCTGTCCCCTAAATGCGAAGCAGGCAGGGTGGGTGTGGAAACTGCCCCCCTCTCCCCTGGGCAGGCCTGAGGAGGGGGGCCCCGGGTCTCCCCCAGGCAGCGGCTCAGAGACACAGGCCTCCCCGGAGCTGACAGCCACGCCGGCCGTGAACTCACATCCAAACAGAAAGTCTGCTCCTGAAAGCCGATCCGTCGTCCCAGGAAGAGCAATTATACGCGGAACCAGGAGGGGCTTTCCCAATGTATCAGAGCAGGGTCTGGGTCATAAACGCCCTTTCCCCTTTGTCTCTGAATAGGGCATTCTGTTCAGCTGAGGTCAGAGGCAACGCACTCAGCTCTGGGGAAGGAAATGAAAAATGAGGAACTTTTCCCGCCAGCTCGTCCCCAGGATGGGCCGACGGAGCGCGCTCAGTGGGAACTGGGCTCTGGACAAGCTTGGACTTGGGGCCCGGAGGGGTGAGGCCAGCCTTGTGAACAGTGTTGTCTGGGGGGAGCTGGCTGGAAAAACCCTCACGAGCCCGCGGACCAGGGCAGTCCCAGGGACCCCTCCCAGCTGCCCTGACCCCCGGGGGTGTCCGCCTCACCACCTCCTCACAAGGCCACTGGGGACCCAGATTTTGGGGAGCCGGGGCCCCGTGACCCCCAGAACACTTGGCTGTGGGCTCAGCCTCCAACGTCTGAGAGTGCTGTGGAGGGGAGGCCACCAGCCTGGCCCCCGGGGAGGGGTGGGGCGTCTGGAGAGGAGAGGACAGGTGGTGGCTGTCACCGTGAGCTCAGACTCAGGGAACCCCCAGGGAGGCTTGCCTGGGGCACAGGGGCCAAAAGGGCCCTCGCACCATCAGGTTGGTGGGAAGAGGGGCCGGGCCTCTGGGGAGTTAACACGCGGGAGCCCCTCCGAGTCCAAACAAACCTGGCGGGACCCCAGCCCTCGGGAACCTGGCAGGGCCCGAGTCAACCCCAGAGCAGCAACGGGGCGGCCTCACTCCCTCCACCAGGGAGCCAGCTGCGGGGGCTTTCCTTGGTTTGGGGTGTCCACGTGAGAGCCTGGAGGCCCATATGGACCCGGACGGCCCTTGGCTGCATGCAGGATGTGCTGGACTGGCTCCACAGGGGCATCCGTGAGCCTGGCTTGCAGCCCCCTCCCAGACCCCGCCTCGCCCCGGAGGCTTGGCACGCCCCAGACCTCACGAACCCTCGTAAATCCGGGCAGCTCTTCCCAAACACTACTCTTGGCAGGCCCCGGACGTGGCTCTCCAGCGCGGGGTGAGGGACGCGCCCTGGATCGCAGCCACGCGGGCGGCTGGCAGACGAGGGGACGGGAAGGGCGCCCCCCTACCCGGACCACCCCGTTAAAATCACAGAGGGAGTTGCTTCAAGTAGCTGGCTTCTCGCGAGAAGTGTGAGGTTCCTCTCGGGCCCGGAGATGCCCCAGAAGCACCTGCAGGGCCTGGAGGTGGGTGCCCCCAGCCCCACGCAGCCCCTGAACCGGCTGCAGGGAGGCCCGGCCAAGGGGTGAGGCTGCCCCCTTGCTTGCGGTTGCCCCCCACAACCATCCCTCCCTGCAGACACTCGGCCAACCAGACGGCCCTGCCTGGTTCTCGCAGGACAGCTTTCACCCAGCTCCCAGCTTGGCTCCGCGCCAGCGCCCGAAAAATGCCGCCAGCCACCCAGAAACCCGCTCTGGGATTCGCCTGGGAGGAAACCATGGCCCCGAATCTGGACCCGCTTTGCCTACTGAATAGGCCCCTGGGGAAAGAAGACACTGGCGGCATGGCCGGCTTCCTGGGGCCTCTGAGATCCGTTCAAATCCAGACACAGCCCCTGCAGGGGGCTGGGGGGGGGGGGGCTGGCTGTGCCCCAGGGTTGAAGCGTTGTCTCTGCCTTCCATGGGGCTCCGGATGCCCACATCCTCTGAGGAGGGCTCGGGGTAGACTGCACTCCTGCCTCCGCCAAGGCCCTCGAACCAGACCCCGTTCTCTCGGAGCCCCCGTCCGCCAGGCTTACGGAAAAGCAACACACAAAACGCAGCCTGAGTAGATAAAAAGCTTTTTTTTTTTTTTTTTTTTTTTAATTTTATCAAATTGGTCTGTACAAAAGTTAGCGTTGCTTGGTCAGAAAGTAGCCGAACACAGCAGGTAAGTGACAGCGGAAGCCCAAACTCCACGCGGAACAACGGATTTTGCATAAAAATGAGTTTGCTGTAGTTCCCTGCCCCCACCCCCAGAAAGAGATATGCAAAACAAATTCTTTTTTTTTTTTTCTAGAAAAAGGTAGGAAAAAGTAGAAAAAGTAAAAAGAAGCAACTTCTTGGATGTCTTCAAATGTACAAAGTTTTAAAGGCACAAGTTTCCATGAAGTAGGCGATTACCGTTGGTCGGCACGCAGCGGAAGCAGGTACGCGTCAATTGGGTATTATTCGTCTAAAGCTAAGACTCTAAACACTTAGTGGAGAAGGTTTTAGTTTCACAGCTTGTAGGTGGCGTCTGGGTCCTAAGAGCCGAGATTCATGTGCCTCTCCAGCCACCCCGTCCCCGGCTTGGCACCGTTGTGAGCAGGGGTGGAGCCCGGGGACACCCATGCCCTCTAAGCCTCGACCTCACACGGGTGCCACGGCACCCCCAACCCGGACACAGACACGACGAGGCAATCCCTTCTCCCCGCTCAGGGTCCCGGCCACCTCCCCGGGGCCTGGAGCCCCAGGGCCCCCACCCCACGCGTCCTCCTGGCCCTGGAGCTCAGCAACCCGGCCTCCGTTTTGTTTGAAATCCTACTTTCTGCACAAATTACTTAATTAAAGATAAAATAATACAGAACATAAATACGTTTCAACAGCTTCCAAAACAAATCGAACGTGTTTAAGCTTCAAAAACAAAACTTAAAAAATAAAATAAAATAAAACGAGGGAAGCGTTAGTCCCAGCCAAACCTCGCTGGGTAGAGCCTGCGTTGTGGGAGCCCCTCGGAGCTGACGGGCTGGTCCCGAGAGGTGCTCCCACAGACGCATTCTCGCCAGGCTGCGGATGCCGCTGGTCCCGTGGGCTCCCGGCGCGAGGCTGGCGGGGACCCCGGGAGACGGGCGGCCGGAGCCCCCGCGCCTCGTCCCTCCTTTTTGTTTTGTGCTGTGGCTGCCTCGGGTCCACTGAGATGCAAAACCAAGGGGCTGCTGTCTGCAGGGAAGAGGGCCCGACGGCCGTCCCCCGCGCAGTCACCAGTCACCGCCAAGAGCGAGCGACAAGGAAAAGAGGGCTTTGTTGGCCGAAGGGAGCGGGGAGATCTGGAAGCAACGGGGCGTCGGGCTCCAAGCGTGGCTGCCCGCAGACGTCAGCAGGCCCTTGCCCGGAGCCGCCGTCTCCTCTCCCTCTGCCTCTGCACCCCTTCCGGAAGACCCGAGGCTCTGTCTTTGCTGAGATAAAGGTTCTCCCTCTCCGACGCCAGTCCCCCCCACGGGCCACGGCGCCCTCAGGGTCTGCTCAGGGTAGTATACACAGGCTGGTCCCAGTTGCCGGGCGGGCTGTGGGCGGGCGGCACGGAGAGGCCGCTGAGCAGGGGCGAGGCGTAGGGCCGACGGGAAGGGTGGAAGTAGGGGCACTGGTAGAGGCTGGACGGGCAGCCGGGGTACGGGCTGTAGTAGCTGGGGGCCTGCAGGTCGGCGTAGTCGCACTGCGAGCTGGCGAAGGAGCTGGCGGCCGCGGCCGGGGCCGCCGTGGTGACGCTGGCCTGGCCACTGTAGGAGCCGTAGTCGGCGCGGCCCGGGGAACCGTGCGACTGGTCGCCGTAGTGGCTGGGGCTCAGCTGCTCCGTCTTGATGTGCGGCCGCGGGGGGCCCGTCTCGGTGGGCGACGCCGAGGCCGACGGGGCTCCCTTGTGGGCCCACACAGGGGACGCCCCGAGGCCGGCTGCCCCCGAGTGTGAGTAGGAGGCGCCCCCGTAGGAGCCGGCGGCTGGCTGGCCGGGCTCCGCGGGCAGGGCCGAGTGGCCGTTGAGGGGCAGGTACTGGTCGAACTCGTGCACGTCGAAGGTGTCCATGTTGCCGATGACCTCGCTGCTCAGCTCTGAGATGTCCACGTTGCTGAAGTCGATGTTCTGGCGCCCGCTGTCTGCCAGACGGCGGCCTTCCGGCTTCAGCTCCGGCTTGCCCCCGTGGTGCAGGTCCGTCTTGGGGGTGGTGGGCGGGGTGGGCGGCCCGTGGGTCTGCCCTGGGGACAGAGCACATTTCAGGCATGAATGCCCCTTCTGTGGGGGGCCGGCCGGCTGGCGACGCACACCCAGGAGGAAAACCAGCCCGCTGACTGCCGCAGGTAGAAATCAACGGCTTTTTGTTTCCGTACGTTTCCCAGAAATTCCAGCAGAGCCAGACCCAGACCTCACTGCTCGGCCGAGGAAATTCCGTTAAGCGCTGTTCTGCAGGAAGAGCTGGGCCACGGAGGCCCCCACGCCTACCCCAGAAGACCAAGATGGGGGAAAGGAGAGGAAGTGCCCGGCCCCTTGCACGTGACCACAAGGCCACGCACACGAAGCTCACTCTCCCCCAGGCTCACGGCGGTAGCCAGCTTCCCGGGGACTGCTCTGCTGGCCGGGGCTCCCCCCCCCCAGCCCGTCTGATCTTGAGGCTGGGCTGCTGACCACCGCACAGGGGACACGAGTGAGCGCTGGGTCAGCACCCGCAGAAAGGCCAGGGGAAGCAGAAACGCCTCCAGGCGGAGCAGAAACGCCCACGTCACGCGGCACCCGACCAGGGAAAAGTTGCGAGGACGTCAGGGCTCAGAGGGGGCTAAGCAGACCCCCGTGTGCACGGGGGACCTCGGGGCGACGCGGACACCAGCCCTGGGGGCGAGCCCCTGCTCCCCACCCCACTGCTCATCTCACAGCGGATGCCGGACCCCCCACTTCTCCCGCTGGGGCAGGCAAATGCTGTGGGGCCCCAGGCGCCCACCTGTGTGGTCGCCGTGGTGGTGCGCGTCACCGAGGCCCGCGTCCGCCTTGTACACGGCACCGCTGGGGTGGGGGCCCAGCTCGGCTCCGGAGTCAGAGTCGCCCTGGCCTGCTTTCACGCTCTTCCTGCGGCGCGGCTGGTACTTGTAATCCGGATGGTCCTTCTTGTGCTGGACCCGTAGCCGCTCCGCCTCCTCCACGAAGGGGCGCTTCTCGCTTTCGCTCAGCAAGCTGCAGCACCAAGGGCAGAGGTGGCACGGTGAGGGCACCCACGCCGGCCCCCCCCCCGACGCCCACAGGGAGGCCTGTGTGGGCTCCCGCACCTCAGCAGGCACCAGGCGGGCGCCCCCCTTTCTGAGGACGGGGGGCCTCCGGCCAGCGAGGACTTCCGGTGAGGGTCAAAGGAACGTGCTGGAACGAAACCCAAAGCTTTCCATCTCCATCATCTTCTTACTTCCCTCTGCCCCCAGACTGTGTAAGTCCCCTCCCTTTGGGGCTTTCTAAGGCAGGCGGGGGAGGAGGCAGAACCCAGCTGAGAACACACGGTGGATCAAACGAGGCTTCCCGGGAACGAGCAACGAGCGGGGAGGGACTCCGTGGGCATCTGGGCTTCCCAGACCTCCGGGAACACTGGCTAAACCGGTGGTCCTCGCTGAGGCTCACAACGCACGCCGGGCCCCTCAAACCCTTCCAGGAGCTCACCTCCAACTGCCTGTGGGACAGGGCACAGAGGACATCCGTGCAAACTCCCGGGGCCCGCTCACGAGGAGAGGGGCAGGAGACGGGAACTGGCGCCCGGAACCCAAAGCCATCCATGTGAACCCAAGGAGACCCCCCCCCCTTGGTGGGGACGGGCTGCTCTGAGCAGCAAGCAGCCCTGCTGTGGCCCTACTTTCTGCACAAGCGTCCGGTTCCACCATGCCCAAGTGAGCACAAAGCATGCTTGTGCCCGACCACTCTTGCATCCCCAGGCTCTCCTTGCCGAGGGGCGCAGCGCGGGCAGACGATGGAGCAGCTGTCGGGAAGGTGCCCGCGGGGCAGACGTGCACCCCCTCCGTCTGCCTTGACTTCTTGCACATGGCGGTCAGAGTGGAGGGGAGCCCTTTAGAAAGAGGGGCGCCTCCAGCCAGCACCACCTCGCCTGATACCGTGTCCCGCTTCTGGACAGAAGCCACCTTTCCTCAGGGAGGCACAGGCCTCGGGCTTGGGGGCCAATCCCAGGTGGGGTCCCCCTCTCGCAGGCTGTTGGCGGGAGGGAGTGCGCTAGGGCTTGCGTGCTCGCCCTGCAGCCCTCTGTGGCCCCGACCACCTGCGAACCCCGGGGGGACAGTCAACCCGGCCGGAGGGCGGTTGTCCGCTGGAACTCGCCCTGGGAACAGCCACTGGGAGCAGAGCCGAGGCCGGGCGCGGGGCCACCTCCAGAGCCCCTGCGAACCCCAGGACCCCCTCCGGCCCGCCCGCGCGGCTGGGGCTCCCGTCCCCGCCCCCGGGGCCTGGGGACCGCGCACTCACCGCCACAGCTTGCCCAGCGTCTTGCTGAGCTCCGCGTTGTGCAGGTGCGGGTACTGATCGGCCAGCTTGCGGCGCGCCGCCTGCGCCCACACCATGAATGCGTTCATGGGCCGCTTCACGTGAGGCTTGGCCTTCAGCGCGCCGCCGCCACCGCCGCGCACCGGCATGGGCACCAGGCTCCAGTCGTAGCCCTTGAGCACCTGCGACACGGCGTCGCGGATGCAGGCCGGGAAGCGTTCGTCCGCCGCCTCGGCCGCGTCGCCCCGGCCGCCGCCCCCCGCGCCCACCGCGCGGCCCAGGCCCTCGGAACCGGCAGGCGACGGCGGCGCATCGGAGTCCGAGTCCTCCACGTGCGACATGGAGCTGGCGGTGCCGGACGGGCTGCAGGGCGGCTGGGCACGGGCCTCGCTCATGTCCAGCATCGGGGCCGCGCGCGGAGGGGCGCGCACCGGGACCCGCGGGGCCGCTGCTCGGACTGCGCTGCGGCCGCTCTGGGACCCGAGGTCGCCGCGCGGTGGCCCGACCTGCGTGCCCCCTCCGCCGCCTCCGCCGCCGCCGCCACAGCCCGACCCCGGCCCCTCCGCTGCCGCCGCCGCCGCCGCCGAAGCTCCGTCCCGGCGGAGGACCCGCAACAAGTTTCTTTAAGTGGCGGCCGCGAGGCTCCGCCCCCTGCCCGGGTCCCCATTGGCCCGCGCGCGCCCCGCTGCCCCCGGGGGGCGGAGCCCGGCTGCCCGCCCCTCCCCCACACGAAGAAAGTGCCGCGGTTCCCTCTGCGCCCCCGCGCGCCCCTCCCGGCACCGCCCCGCGCCGCGGGCCCCCTTTCCAGCAGGGGCGGGGAGGGAAAGGGGTCTGCGACCCGGAACGGCGGGGCGCTCCGGGTGCCTCTGCCGGGCGCGCGGCGGCTCCTGCGCGTCCCGCCCTCGGCCCCCTCGCCCAGCCCGAGAAAGCCCGCTCCGCGGGGAGGCGGGTCCGCCAGCGCCTCGCCACAGCCGGTCCTGAGCCCCGACGTCTCGCCCGCAAACCCGAGGCGCCGGGGTCAACTGCCGCCAGCCCGCGGCCCCGGGCAGGGTTGGCTCGGCCGCGTCGCTTCAAAGCCCGGGCTTCCCGCCCGCAGGGCCGGCGCGCCGGACAGGATCCTCCAGCGCGCCCTGAGTTTGCGCGCCGCGCACGTCCAGGTAAAGCGCGCCCGAAGGCCGCGCCCCGAAGCTGGGCGATCCCTGTTCCCCCGCCCTGTCCGGGTGTGAGCGGAGAAGGCGCGGGCGGGGGCGCGGCCCCAGGAACCAGGCAGCGGAGGGGGGGGGGCGGGAGCGATGGGCAGGGACTGGGCTGACCCTAGCTGTGAGTCCCTGGGGCCGCCGGGCGGATGGCGTGGCCGGACGCGGGGGCCTCGGGCCTTCCGGGCGTGACCCGGAGCGGGGGGCTGGGGGGGGTGGGTGCGCAGCGCCGAGGCCGTCGGGCGGGCAGCCCTGGGTGGTCTGGAGAAGTGAGGGCCGCCTCGGGCGCCTGCAGTAGAGGAGATGGGAGCGCCAGCCAGAAGGGAAGGGGGTGGGCTGTGCCGCCCGGCTTGGGGCGGCGGGGTCGGAGAGGGGACATTTCTCCGGACGCTAGCGCCGGGCCGCGGCTCCGAGTCCCCGCCCGAGGCCGCCCCCGCGAGTTGGCCTTGGGCCTGCCAGTCCCCGAGGGCGGCTCAGTTTTTTTCGCCAAACCCGCCGGGAGACGAAGGACCGACCGCCCAGAGCTTCGCCACAGGCCCTCGGGTGGCCGAGTGGGAACACGTGCGGCTGCGAGCTTGTGGCCCGCGCGCCCTCAGTGACCCTAGGCAAGGGAGCCGGGTCCCCCAGGCGCGCGCCCCTCTTCGGAGTTGTGGATGCCTGGGCCAGTGGCGTCCGCAGCGGAGGAATAAGGCCGGCTCCCCGTCTCTCCCGCAGCAGAAGGCGCTGGTCTGTTACCAGAAAACTCCGAGTCGAAAGCTAGTGCGTGGGTCGGGCTGAAGCATCTCTCTTGTGCACCTTTTCCAACTCAGGGGCCGCCATCGCGCCTCTGACCGCGTCCCTTTTCATTCCCCCCCCCCCAGACACCCTCCCCCCCAGCCCCTGCCCCCCTGGGTTGCAGATTCTTCAGAGAAGAAGAGGTTTCATACTTGGGCCTTGGAGCCCTGTCCATCTCAGCTGCCCATCTAGGGACGTAGGTTTCGCCTCACGGGCCCTGGGGCTGCCCAGGGACCCCGCAGCCCTGCATCTAAAACATGCAGGTGCCAGTGTGGGGACACCTCAGGGCCTAAGAGGGAGGGGGGGTGCCTGCCTGCCCAGATTTTTTGCCACTTGCAGGTGACCCCAAGGCGCTCCTTTTTTTTTTTTTCTCAGTGGGCTTTGCTGCCCAGGGAACCTGATCTCCTGCCTTACGGGAAAGTGCCACTGGGGGTGTTGCATCTAAGGTGAACAGCCCTGGGGGCGGGGGGGGGGGACCTGATGGCAGAGGCAGAGCCTCTGGGAGTGGCCTGTCCTCTTGCCTCCTGTCCTGTGTCTGCTGTCCTTTTGCTCTGTCACCTGCCAGGGAACACCCTTACCTGCTGGCCTGTGCTGGCTTCCCCTCAGAGGTCCTGCCCTCCACTTGGGGTCCCCACTGTGCAGCTGGAGGACTCGGGGAGGGCCCAAGGGGAGGTTTCCTGGGGGTACCCGCCAAACTTGAACTTACTGCCCCCTGCCAGTGCAAGCAGGAGTTTCATGGAGTGTCGAGGCTGGCGGACCTGGCCCAGACTCTCCTTCTCTCCCCCCTCCACGCCCCCTCCTTGCACCCAGTGTGACATTGGGCACCATGTCTGGGTTTTCATGAAGAGCCCTGCTTTTCCAAGGACGATGAAACCCGGGGCTGCACTGGGGACACCAGGTAAGGTAGCCTCTCCCTGCTTCCTGCCGGCCCACAGAGAGTCACGGACAGGTGGCCACTGGGATCCTCGGAGGGTAGAGGCCGGGCTGGGGGAGTGCCAAACCCAGGTCACACATTGGTGCGGGGTGTGTGGTCCTAAGACCCACCCTCACGTCCCCTGGGCTGCACTGAGCACCCTGGGGGTTGGGAGGGGTGCCGGTGAGCGCCTGTCATTTACGTGCAGCCCACAGCTCCCGCAGAATGGTTGGGGAGGCGCCTGTCCTGCCAGGCCTTGACCCCCCGGCTGGCCGAGAGCATACGTGTGCACTTCCCCACAAGGCGGCACCCAGGTGCCAGCTCGTCAGCCCAGGGCCGGCCGCACACACATGGGGTGGCCTCCAGGAGTGCCCCACAGCCTCCTGGCCTTCTGGAAGGCCTGTAATACTTGCCGGTGTGCTTTCCAGACTCATCCTTCGTTAGTGCTGCCCTCAGTTCATGTCCTCAGCTGGTAGGCAGGCCCCGGGTGGGTCCCAGGGTGTGGCTGTGGTTGGTTCCTGTCCTCACCAGGATTGATGAAGCACCTGCTTTGTGCCAGGGGATTTTGTGGGCAAACACCATGGGGCTGAGACACTCACCATGCTGGGGGGTGGGGGGTCCCGGAAGGCACCTTTGAGGAGGTGACGTTAAGCTGAGACCTGAAGGTTCCAACTGCTTGAAGAGGAAAGGCCACTCCCTCGTGGTGGGGGTAGTGGGGGACAACATGTACAGAGGCCCTGAGACCCTAGAGCATGGGATGGCTGATGTACGTGAAGATTCTAGACCTAGGCCCCGGCAGAGGCTCCAAGGGCACCTGGGAAGCAGGAAGTGTAGGCTGATGTGCACCCTGAGAGCCTACAAGACCTGGCCAGTCTGGGCCTGGAGGGCCCCGGGGACACCTCTTCCAGGCAAAGGGCCCCCAACTTCCCCAGCCCTTGGCTTCTAGGGGTGCATAGGAAGTCTCTGTGTGTGTGTGCACCTGCGTGTGTGCACGCGTGTGTGTGCATGTGTGGCGCTGGAGAGGCTGAATGGGAAGGAAGGGCTGCTGAGGAGGCCACCATGGAGGACGGTATCCCGCTCTCGTTCCTTGCGTTACCCTCTGCCTACCCTCAGCCTGGCCCGCATCTTGGACAGCCAGGGAGGCCACGTCCACAGTTTGTGCAGACTTTCAGAGAAAGGCACCGGGCGCGGGCCACACGGGCCCGTGAGCCCCAGGGACGGCGTGTCCCCTGTGTGTCTGCAGCCATGACCTGGGCCTCTCAGCGAGCCAGCCTGAAGCAGTTGGCATCACATCCTGGGAACCCCAGCTCGGTCTCAGAGATTAATTGGTGCTTTTAATTACTGGCTGGTCTGCAGAAACCAAACATCCAGGACAAAGATGAGCGATCAGCTCTGAGCAGTGGCTCCGCAAAGACAGCCCCGTCCTGCCCTGCTGGGTCTCGGAGCGAGAGGCGAGGGGGCTCACAGGGGCGCCAGGAGTCCAGTGGCCCCCAGTAACAGACTCCCAGGGCTCCGGGCCAAGCTTTTTGTTGAAACACCCCTCCCGACGTAGTTTGCCAGCTGGCGTGGACCTTCTGGTTTGGGTCAGAGCCCTTCCTCGGTTGGGCTGATGTCCACTTGGAAGCTGGCTGTGTCTGCCCCTCGCCTTCTGTGTGTGCAGAGGCCGCCGGGAGATCGTGCCCAGATTCCCCCCTCCCCTGCCTGCAGGACCAGGGTGTTCTGGGCCAGCCCGTGGGGGGGTGCTGGTCCTCAGGACACCTCCCGACCGCTGGGTTGGGGTGAATGTGCTCCAGGCTGCACCTTGTCACCGGCTCTGAGGCCGATCAGGAAAGCCACCCTGCCCAGGGGTGGCCGGGGACAGGACAGGGCAGTGGGACCCCCTCCTGTGGCGGTTCTTTGAGAAGATCGGGGGAGAGGGCAATGCTTAGCCCGGAGGGCTGAGCCCGGCGCACGTTGTCTGCCCAGTGACATGTGCTGTGCAGATGTGTCGGGAACAGCTGTGGGCTCTGCTCTGGCTTTCACTCACCCCCTGCTGGACGCGACCCCCCGGCCTCCGGCTGTGCCCATCCATCTCTCCTCTCCCCGTCCTGGGCCTGGGGGCCTGACTCCACCGGCGACGTTCGGGTCTCAGTGTGTATCTTTGATGGCAAGCAGAGACTGCTTCCGCAGCCCAAACCGTCCTCAGGCAGGGTCCTGGGGCCTGCATGCAGAGCCCTCCTCGGGTAGAGGCGAGTGCCAGGCGTCTAGGCCAGGCACCAGCATACCACCTGCGGGGAAACTGAGTCCGCTGAGGTGTTAGAGGCTTGGGGTCTGCCTGGGCCTTCCTCTGGACGTTTCCATCCCGTAAGCCTCGTCTGTGCAGACGGGCATTGTGTGATACCAGGCTCCTAGATCCCCGGACCCCAGACCCCACCCTCCTCCTCGACCCTCATTCCCCTGGGCCCCAGACCTTACCCTCATTCTGGACCATGGGCCCCCTGGCTCCTATGGGCTCTTGCCCCTGGACCTCAGTCCCCAGGCCCCCTGCCCTTCCCCACCACCTGGGCCCCAGCCCCAACCCCGGTGCACCAAGCGCCTCTGGGTTCTGGTCCCTGGGCTCCTCTGAGAGGTAGTGGGGCCGGGAGAGGGCTTCTCAACCCCCATGCAGGAGGGGAGCCAGGACGTTGAAGGTGACTCCAGAAAACCAGCTTTCGAGCCCAAATAGGCTGCCGGGAGCTATGCTTGTCCTTCCGAACTTAACTTCCAGATTTAATGAGGCTTCTGGTTCAAGATGTCGAAGCCGGGACCCCTCGGAAGCAGAGCCCTGTGTCCGTTATGACCGGAAAAGGCCAATGCTAGCTTGAAATGAAAATATCAGAGAGAAAAATCCTCTTTCGGAGCGAGGGGCCCCGGATGGCTCTGCCACCGCGGAAGGTTCCAGAGACGCAGCGGTGCCAGAGGCAAATTAAAACACACCCTGTCAAAAGAGTTCCGCTGTGTCCCAAGTATTTATTTTTCTGAACTTGGCGAAGGAGGGTTGAATTAAGACACTCTCGGGCGGGAGCCTTGAGCAAAGTGGGAGAGCTGGTGGTTGTTTGGAGCCCACCAGGGAGACTCAGAGCAGGACTGGCCGAGGTCTGCCCCCTGAAGCTCGAGGTTAGGGGCAGTTTGTGGAGCTGCTCTGCCTCAGTCCCTCGGGGCCTGGCACTCTGGCTGGCACAGACCCGGCCCACTTCCTTGGCTGCAAACCCGCAAGGACCCCTGCTGGCCAAGCGTTCTAGCAAAGCGTGAAAGCTGGCCGCCCGCCCCGGCCTCCTGTCCTCAGGGTGTGGAAGGGGGTAGGAGGGAGCTGCAGGGATCTCCCCGAGAAGGCCCTGGAGTTCTGGAAAGGAGAGCGTTCTAGGTCACGGGACCTGATGACGTCCCCCGTGGCCCTTTGACTTCGGGTGAGTTCCGGGGTTGCTCTGGGCAGCAGAGGGGTCCGGGATGCCTGTGGGGTCAGCGGGGTCAGCGTGGCCCCTGCATGAGCTGAGTTGCACGGGTGCTGGGGCTTGTGGTAGCCAGCGCCTCGTGTTTATTGTTTCTCCGTTTGTGACCCCTCATCACTCCACGCTAGCAACTTTCAGAGCCCGTCCCCACCGCTGGGCCTACCTCCCCTCTTCAGCGAGAATGCCACCCATCCTGTTCAGAAATGAAGTGTTTGCTTTAATCACTGGCTGAGAGCCATAGCAAGGTGAGACCCAGCGATGGACGGTGTTGGGGACAAGCCCCCCCAGCCCAGCCCTCAGTCTCACCTACGAACTAAGGTTGGGACCAAACTGGGGGCGTTGGACGTGGGTCCCTTCTGGAGCCCGATCGGGAGGGGAGCGTCGAATCTGCTGTGGGTGAGGCTGTAAGGGGTCCTACGGCCCGTGAGTGGCTGGAAAGAGGCCCCGGTCATCCCGAGGGCCGGCCAGGGACCCGCTGACCGCAGATGCACACCTGAGCCCCGCTCGACGGGCAGCACCTCCGGCCAACACAACAGCTTCAAGGCTGTTTGCTACGCGGCGTTATTGTGGTGACTGGTGACTGACAGAGCTCTGGGAGCAGAATTCGGCCTGCAGGCCTCCTGTTTGTGACCCCTGGCCCGGGCGGTTTCCAAAACTTCTTCCTCGTCAGGACCCCACTCTGAGAGAAAACACTTCGCGCCACATTCTCTGGCCCCATAGGGCTCTACGGCCACGGAATGTAACGACACCGGGGTGGTTTGCTGTCCTCTCGCCTCGCGGTCGTGGCGCACCAGCGTGCAGGGCCACGCGGGGCCACCTCTCCCGCTGGGGTGCAGGCATGAGAGTGCTCGTGGCCCGGAGCTGAGGGTGCCAGGAGAGGAGACGGGCGAGCCAAGCGGAACAGCCGTCCGTGAGTCACAGTTCCAGAAAACCAGCAAATGGCCCAGCACCTGCTCACCCACCCCCACCTGCACCTGCCAGCATCACCCGGGGTCTTGGCCGCTGCACAGTCAGGGTGGGACCCGCCCAAACTGACCACCCCTCCAGGAGAAAGTGACAGATGTTTGCGCCCGTGGGTTCCGTTCCCCCATCAACAGATGTCGGGACATGAAAAATTGGGGTAAATGAAGGGTGGGTGATTCGGTCGGGCCCAAGCTGGGTCCTCGTGGGTGCCAGAGACAGCTGCAGATGCACGTCGGGGACAATTGCCCCGATGCAGCGGGGGCTGCCAAGCCAGGGTGCCTGGGGACAGCTGGACGAGGTGCCGACGCGGGGCTCATTCCTCCGTGAAGCCGCCCGCAGCTGCTGGGAGTCCGGCCAGCCCGTGGGCCTGTGTGCGCCTCGGCTCTGGGCTGTACCGGAGGAGCCGCGGATGGGCCCCCCCGGGACGGGCCCCCCTGCAGGATTCTGGCTTGTCCGCGGGTCTCTCTGACACCAGCCCCGGTCTTGAGCTGACGGATCCTCTCAGGGAAGCCTCCCTGTCTCCCGTCTCGTCTTTTTCTGGGCTCTTCCTCTCTGGCTCTGGCCACACGGGGCTCCGTACCCGTCCCTCTGTAACCAGCTTGACTTTTTCTTGTATAGTTTTTGGCTTGCAAATGTAGGCGTAGGAGCCCGGTGCCCTGGGTTCCTGGTGTGGGTGAAGGGTTGTTCTGGAGAGACCCTCGTGTGCCGGAGCCATCCTGTGCCTCCCCAGCACGAGCCTCAAGGTTTACAAAACAAGATGTGTTTTTGAGTGGAGTGCCTCCTTGGACCATCAGATGCACCCACATCTAAATATGCGAAAGCCGTAAGATGCCCCCTAATCTAGCTGAAGAGGTAAGTTTGCTGTAAATGACAGGACTTACTCCAAAATGTAAAAAGGGTGCCTTCTAGATTCTGATACAACGTAGGGTTTATTATTATTATTATTATTATTATTATTATTATTGAAACGAAATTCACATGGCCTCACATTTAAGCATTTTTAAATGTACGGGTCAGTGGCACTCAGCGCGTTCGCAATGCTGAGCCTTCATCACGTCTGTCTAGCTCTAGAATATTTTCGTCATCAAACAAGGGAACCGTGCACAGATTAACAGTCGTTCCCTTTGCCCCCCTGCCCCCTGCCTCCAGCCCCCAGCCCCAGACAACCACTGATCTACTTTCTGTCTCCAGATTTGCTTGCCCTGGACATTTCGTGTAAGTGGCCTCAGACAACACGTGGCCTTGTGTGTTTGGTACTCTCACTAAGCATGATATATTTTTTTACTTCTTTTTAACGTTTATTCATTTTTGAGAGAGACAGAGACAGAGTGCGAGCAGGGGAGGGGCAGAGAGAGAGGGAGACGCAGAATCTGAAGCAGGCTCCAGGCTCCCAGCTGTCAGCACGGAGCCCGACGTGGGGCTCGAACCCACGAACTGTGAGATCATGACCTGAGCCGAAGTCGGACGTTTAACCAACTGAGCCACCCAGGCGCCCCTTAGCAGGGTGTTTTTGAGGTTCATCTAGATTGCAGTAGATGCCGAATAATACACTTGTGCGCTTTTGATTAAATTCAGGCAGAAACAGGCAAGCACGGAGCCCCGCTCTGTGAGGTCCGCGCTCACGTGGGTTCTGGCCCCTCAGACTCGCTGGACTTCTGCAGTCAGCTCCCAGCAAGGCGGGTCCCGGAGGAAATAGAACATGAGCTCCCAGAAGACCTCTCTGATGGCCTCGCCCACCCTGGGTAAACCCGGAGAGGGAGCCTGGAGCCCAGGGAGCTGGCTGCTGGACAAGGGCCCTTTTCTGCTCTGCACAATGCCCCATTGTGCCCTCCTCTGGGGAGAACAATGCAACTCGGCCGGGGGAAGCTGAGGACAAAGGGCCCTTTGTGAGGCCTGTCCCCACCTGAAAGCAGCACCCAGGGTCACACCTGATGGCAGGGCTGTCCTTCCGTGCCTTCCGTCCCGAGCACCTCCCGCATCCGGGGAATGCCTGGACACTCGAGCGGGCTCAGGGTGAGGGGCGCTAGATTCTCCCTGCTCTCCCAAACAGCTGTGCTGGCCCATCCCAAGCGCAGGACCTGGATGCTGGAGAGGAGAGGTGCATTGTGGGTTCGCCTGGAAGGACCTGGAATAACTGTCCCTCTGATCCCCAAGGATGGGAGCTCTGGGGCACACGCCTCTCCCCTGAGGGCTTGCCAGGATGCAGAAGGTGTTTGTCCCCACCCCCACCCCCGGCCAATCTGTTACATGTCCCACTTCACCCTTAAGCTCCGAAGGAAGGGTTTTTCATGGCAAGAAAAAAAAAGTGGAGGGCACTTTTTAAAAACCTCACACTATAGGATGCATGTATGTGCTATTACCCCAACAATGCAGGTGGGGGACAGCTAGCTGGAGGCTGAAGAAGGGTTCATGGAGCTCACCTTGAATACGGTAAAGATCTAATTAAACAAGCAAGAAAGACTGATGATTTGACCACACAAGTATCAGTAATTTATATTTCAAAACACTCGGAACGAGAAGTCAAAACAGAAACCCAGGACAAACATTTGCAATCTACACACAAGAATAGGGTCTTTAATATGTACAGAGCTGCGGAGAATGAAAAACCCACGCGTACCTTAATGCTTTGCTTCCAAGCACCTCACAGTTTGCCCATTAGCCCCTGAAGGTCTAATGCATCCCCTGCCCTGCACACCGTCTGTCTCCTAAGGGGGACCCAGGAGTCCACGCACTCGGCACATCTCTCTTGCGGAGTGCCTGGGCTGCTCTATCCCCATAAGCTGGAGTTGCTGGTGGTCTCACCAGGGTTCCGCTTGGGTCACTGGTGGGTAAGCTCCTCTTTCCCCAGTGGCTGGAGGTCCGGTCTTGAGAGCTGGTAGGAGTGTGTTGCAGCATAAGGGGGTTTTGCTGACCTGAGCTCGAGGATCCGGCCGGATTTCAGGACGCAGCCGCTTCCTGTGCCGCCCCTCGCTAGCTGTGTGCCTGTCATCCCAACATCCTCCTCGGAGAGTGGAGATGAGGGGCTGGGAAAGGGACACCTGTGGGACACCTGACCACACACCCTGAGCAGTGGCAGCCGGGAGCCCTGGGGTGAAGCCACCCCTCCAACCGTTCCTCTGCCGGCATACGACTCCATACACCGCGGGGACGCGCCGAGGGAGCGCGGGACCCACGAGGGGCCTCTGCCGCTCACAGGGACGCTGACCAGGCCCACCCTGGGCCTGGCCAGACCCAAGCTTTCCAACACCCCCAGAGTGACGTTCCATGAGGGCAGTCGCCCAGGTCCGGAAAGTGCACCGGACTGATGAATGAGGGAATGCTCAGCCCCTTTCCAGGAGGAGTACACTCAGGTGGTCCCGGGTACCCACCCCGGGCCGCGCCGTCTCCGCCGCAGCGCTCCGTGCGCCCTGTGGGGCGCGCGCGCGCCCGGTTCTGGAGCGCGCACCCCGCCCCTAAGCGCGGCCAGCTGCGGCCTCCCAGTGTGGGCGGGGCGTCCGGGCCCGAGGGGCTCCCCGCGCACGCGCACTGGCGGCCCCGCGATGGCGGCGCCCGAGGAGACGCTGAGGAGGCGGAAGGCGGGGAACTCGGGCCCCGAGCCTGAGACTCCGCCGGAGTCAGGGCGCGACCCCACGGGCTGCCCGGCCCGCCTCCGCACGGGCACTTTCTGGCTGACCAGGATCGTGCTCCTGAGGGCCCTCGCTTTCATTTACTGTGAGTCCGCGGAGCTCGGGGCTGCGGTCACTGTTGCCCCTGTGCGCACGCGCCTACACCTCCAACGCCCCAGGACGCCCCCGGCCCCGGGACGGTGCCCCCCGCTTCCCTCCCCCCGGGTCGACCCTCCCCTGACGCCCCTCCCCCCGGCGCACCCCTCCCCCGGGACGTCCCTCCCCTGACACCCTTCCCCCGGCCTGCCTTCCCTGGACACCCCTCCCCCCGGGGCACCCCTCCCCCGGGACGGCCCTCCCCTGACACCCCACCCCTGGGCCGCCTTCCCTGGACACCCCTCACCCCCCTCCGGGACACCCCTCCCCCCCCACCCCTCACCCCGACACCCTTTCCCCGAGATGTCCCTCCCCTGAAGCCCCTGCCCTGAAACCCCTCCCCCACGGGACGCTCCTTCCCTGACGCGCCCCCCCCCCCCCCGGGGCTGCCTTCCTTTGACACCCCTCTGCCTGGGACACTCCTCCCCTCGGGACGCTCCTCCCCTGACACCCCTCCCTCCCGGACACCCCTCCCGAGAGAAGCCCCTCCCCTGAGACGTCCCTCCCTTGATACCCCTCCTGTCTGGGACACCTCTCCCCAGAGATGTGCCTTCCCTGACACCCCTCTGCCTGGGACACCCTTCCCCACAGGACGCTCCTTACCCAGACCGCCTTCCCTTGACACCCCTCCCCTGACACTCTTGCCTCCTCCGGGACACCCCTCCTCCCCTGACACCCCTCCCCTCCCACACCCCTCCCCTGGGTCACCCCCTCCTCCAGGACGCTCCTCCCCTGACACCCTTTCCTCTGACACTCTTCACCCCAGGACGGTTCCCCCCCACCCCGATGCCTTGCTCCTCTGGGACACCTCTCCCCACGGGAGGCTCTTCCCCCGACACCCCTCTCCCTGGGACGCTCCCCAGGCCCCCAGGACGCTCCTCTCCCC
This sequence comes from Lynx canadensis, assembly GCF_007474595.2. Classification (NCBI taxonomy): domain Eukaryota; kingdom Metazoa; phylum Chordata; class Mammalia; order Carnivora; family Felidae; genus Lynx; species Lynx canadensis. Next base: position 1,133,814 of record NC_044318.1, on the reverse strand, counting down.
ACGCAGCTCCCACAGGCATCCCTTCACACGGAGCTCCCCCTCCGCACCCCTCCTCCCAGCCGGGTTGGGTGAGGTCCGATGGGGTGGAGTTGGAGGAGCAAGAGTGCTGGCAAGTGAGTTCTCACCTGGTCCCCCTTGACCTCTATCCGCACCGGGAGCTGGGTTCCCCAGTTAGCCTGGGCAGTGTTGGGGGGCGCCCACTCCCAGGAGATGGGCCGAGGGGTGCCCCCGCAGAGCTCCCGCCCACTAGCTGTGCCGGCCCAGTCGCCTGACCTCAGTGTTTCCCATGCTGTGCCCCCCACTCAGGAGCCGCACCTAGGCCCCGGGCAGCCCCTGCACAGCCGAGGAGGTCGTGCTGGGCCCGAGGCCTCACTTCTGCTCCCGTGGCTTCGGGGAGGCCTCTGTACCGTGGCAGGTGAAGCCTGAGCCTCCGCCTCACCTGCGGGGTTTGGGAAGATCCACATTTGACCCGGCCCAGAACTGCCCAGCCCTCAGCAGCCCCGCCCCAGGCGCCGAGCACACCTCCCTGCCCCTGTCCCCCTACCCAGAAGGGGCACAAGCCATCTGAGCCTGCGGGCAGTGGAGGAGTCTACACGGGGAGATAGATGCAGGATGAGCCCACACTCAGATTCTCAAACCAGTGTGGGTGTGGGGGGAGAACGGTGGAGACGGGGAGTCCCAGACTGAGATGGCCCGGCTGAGCAGACCGGCTCTCTTCCAGGGGGATCCAGAGGGTGCTGGTCCCTGGCCTGGCCCGCCTCCACTGCGCCGTGGGCTCTGAGCATCTCGCTCTTCCTTCCCACGGAAGGAACACTGGGGAGTGGGGTGCGCCCTAGGAGGACGAGTCTGGGTTTCCCGTCTCTCGGGGCACAGTGGTGACCCAACACCCTGGGACGATTTGTGGACCGTGGGGTCGCCAGTGTGCGCGTTCAGCCACGCCTTCCTCTCTTTTAAGTTACTATAAAAATAGTTCTTGCTGGCGCTGCTTTATCCTCTACAGGATTAAACAGTCCTTCTGTGTGTTCGAGCTGTCACTTAGCACGAAGTGGAGACGCTGTTACCCGAGGAAGCTTTAATAGACGTTTAAAAGGGGGCCTGTAACGGTGGGAAAACCCTGGTGGCTTCGCTGGCAGGGAGCACAGCTTGAGAGCACCAGGCTCAGGCTTTCAGAGGAGCGGGGCTGCCTTTGATCTCCGTTGGCAGGTCTGTCTTGCAGCGAGAGCGAGGCGGTTCCGAGCTACTGGGTCAGGCCGACGTTTTAAGCCCGGTGCCGAGCACACACCCTCTGGCTTTGACAGAGGCATTTCCCCCCATCTTTTCTCTTATTTGGGGTAGGATCAGTGTTTTTCAGCCGTATGAAGGAACTGGTTTCTCATCTTCCAGGGACGAGGTTCCGTGGCTGAAATGGTCCCGGACAAGCGGGCACCCATCCCGCACTGGTCTTTTTCCAGAAGTTTTCGGTAAAGTTTCCGAAGTCCCAGGGTTTTTCACGATGCCGGTTGCCATGGGGGGCTGTCCACACACTTCACTTGAGGCTGAGTTTTATAAGAGCTCTTGGGGACCGCTGACTGGCCACAAGGCTAAGTGACTGACCCCTGTCCTGCGCTTCACCCTCTGCACGTTGACGAGAGTGCGTACCGCAGGTCGTTAGGCCACCTGTGAGCTTGCGGGAAGGACACTGTTTTGTTTCTCCTTCTATCCTGTTTCACAGGATTTCCTTGACTCTTTGCCGATTGTCTCTGTCATTGCTTTTTGTCCCCGTTGGATATTTTTCCAGCCGTGTCCCCCTTCCTTCCCCCCATCCCCCGCCGCTTCCAGCCCCTTGGTGTGGACACTCAGGATACCAGCCACCCACCCAAGAGGCCCCCGACTCTCTCCTGGTTGTGTTCCCAATTTTTCAGATCTCACGTCACCGTCTTTTTTCTTTTCAGTCTCTCTTTTTTGCTGGAATTTACCCCACACTTTTCAAGAAAGGATTTGGAGGTGAACTTTCTGTGTTTTTTGTACACCCATGGGAATTACTCATTTGCCCGGCTCTGTGATTCCCAGTCAAAGCAAGTTTTCTCAGAACTTTTTGGATTGATGATGAGAAGTCTTCACATAGTCTGACCCCTGCTCTTTCCCAGATGCCTAACGGGAAACACTTTCATTCTTTCTCCTGACACGCTTCTGGGCTCGAGTGCGTGGGGGTTTTCCCTCACAAGCAGTTCTGACATGCTCTCACCCGGCATTATGCAGACCCCCGGGCTGAGGGCCCAGTCCCACGAGACCACCCCCACTTCCGACGCCAGTCACAAATCCAGGTTGTCACCTGTGCCTCTGATCGATCAACTCTAACTCCGGTCAGGGTTCTCACGCCCCCCCCCCCTTCTCAGCCTCCATAATTTGCTAGAACGGCTCACAGAACTCAGGGAAACCCTCACTCATGTTTATTGGTCCATCGTCAAGGTTACGACTCTCGGGAACAGGGCTGGAAGAGACACACAGGGCAGGGGGTGGGGAAGGGGCTCGGAGCCTCCAGGCCCTGCGGGGGGGAGGGGGGCACCACCCTCCCGGCACCTCCGTGTGTCCTTTCACCTGCCCGGAGGCTCCCGAGCCCCTTCCCTTGGGGGTCTTTGTGGCGGCCCCGTGACACAGGTGTGGTTGATGAGATCATCGGTCCTGGGTGCTCAGCTCGGTCTCCCACCGGCTAATCACAGGTTGGGTCCCCCGAACACCAGCCCCCAAGCCCCAAGGGTCACCTGGTTGGTGGGAACCCAGGTCAGGTTGAAAGGGGCTTGTCATACACAACAGCAGACGCTCCTCTCGGCCCCCGCACTTGGAAAGTTCCCGACCCCAGGACCAAGGCCAAATCAGCATTTCTTCCTCCCCGGCAGCATCTGAGTAACTTGTGTTTTCCTCTGGAAGTTTTTAGAGTCTCTGCTGCCTTGCCATCTTCACTCTGGGTCCTTGTGACTAATCGGCGTATCTGCATGAGTGTCCCTTGCTCATTCCTTCTCAGGGGACTCTGTGCTCATTCGTTCTGAGACTCCTGCCCTAGTTCTGGGCTGGTCCTCTGACCCTGCCCAGTCTGCTGCCTCTAGGCCCGCGTCTGTCTGAACATCCCAGTGGGTCTCAAACGTGCCCCGTTCAGGGACCCCTGCCCCATGAAGCCTCCCCACTTGGCTGGAGAAGCTGCTTCACGAAGCTACGTGAGGGTGTAATGGAGAAGATGTGAACGCCCTGGCCAGCTGAGCGTCCAGAGGGGGCTCTGAGTGCCGGGCACAGGGGACTGTCACTTGTGAGCAGACAGCACACCTCCTTAGTTCCACACCCTTACCGGGGAGTCCCTGGAATGACTTGTCTTTGAAAATCCTGCTTCTAAAGGGTCTCAAGGCTGGTTTTGGTCCAACTCCAATTCCTGCTTTTGCTTTACCCACTTCATGCTTGTCGTGAACGTGTGGGCACTTGCTTTGTCGGCTTCCCTTACTTCGGTTACATGAGATAGATCTGTCCTCTTGCCCCAGAACAACTCCTTGAGTACCGTGAGGCGCATCGGAACTGCACTTTCTAAAACCAGTAGCGGGGCGCCTGGCAGACCTGGTCGGTTGAGCCTACGACTCTTGATTTCGCCTCCGGTCGTGGTCCCAGGGCCATGGGATGGAGCCCCACATCCGGCTCCACACTGATCAGAGAGCCTGCTTGGGATCCTCTCGCTCTCTCTGCCCCTCCCCCGCTCACACTCTCTCTTTAAAACAAGAAATAAATAGGGGCGCCTGGGTGGCACAGTCGGTTAAGCGTCCGACTTCAGCCAGGTCACGATCTCGTGGTCCGGGGGTTCGGGCCCCGCATCGGGCTCTGGGCTGATGGCTCAGAGCCTGGAGCCTGTTTCCCATTCTGTGTCTCCCTCTCTCTCTGCCCCTCCCCCGTTCATGCTCTGTCTCTCTCTGTCCCAAAAATAAATAAACGTTGAAAAAAAATTTTTTTTTAAATAAGAAATAAATAAAGGCAGTAGCTTGTTGCGCTCCTTATCGGGATGCTTGAGGCCTCACCTGGGCTCTAGCAGCACGGCCGGCGCCCGGGAGCGAGCTGGATGGAGGCAGCGAGGCCGGCACGTGCATCGTGCTTCCAGAACTCTTAGCTGTTCTTTGGAAATTTCGAGGAAGGAAAACGGAACCAAAAGAAATCCCTCATCATTTTGTGTTGTTCCAAGATTTCACTCTTTCTGAGAGATCACGGAAACGAGCTCTTCTCTGTCCTCCAGGCTGCTCAGATTCTAACGAGATGCTCCCTTGACTTTACAAGGTTCTCTGTGAAACGCCTCCAGGTTGTTTCAGACGCAGGTACCGCCACCGCTTCTGAGCTGTCTACGGCTCCCGCCTGTCAAGAAAAAGCCCTGGGTGTTCCTGTGCCAAGACCCGCAGTGTGACCACGGTCATTAAGAACCAGCCAGCGAAGAATGGCGTTTTGGGGGATGGTTCTGCTATAATCTTCTAGAGATTCATCTGAATGGCAGAAAAAATTTTTTATTCTTGTTTTTTAAAGAAAACATTTGAAGACATCCTTGATAATGCATATTTAGGTAGTCTGGTCACTTCTAGATCATTCTCTTGGTTACCCTCCCCACCCTAGGGGATGGGGGGCTGTCTTCTGCCTTCCTGGGTTGGGGGTGGGAGGCTGACTCCTGCCTTCCTGGGCTGCAGTGGGGGTTGACTAAGCCTTTCTAGGTTCACTTGGTTGGTTTAGCTTTGAGATGTTATGGTATTTTGAAATTTTAGCTTCTTTCTCCTTAGCCATTTCTGTAACAGGAGCGGAAATTGAAATAGGTTTCCTTTTCTGAAATATTAATCCAAGTTATCTTCATTGTTTCCTGGTAGGTAAGGTAGGAATTTTCCTATGCTTCTTGCTTAGAATTGCTTTTTAAAACTAATTGGTGAGACCAGGGGCACCTGGTGGCTCAGTCGATACAGCATCTGACTCTTGGTGTTGGGGTTGTGAATTTGAGCCCCACGTTGGGCATAAAGATTACTTAAAAAAAAAAAAATTCTAAAGCTCATTGGTGAGCCCAAATTGTTTTCCTTCGTGGCAGTGGAGTGTGAATTGTGGTTTCTGGGAGGAAGCATGTGCCTCTGCTAATTAGGCCCCTCTGTAGGGGAGCCCCAGTGTTCTGGAACGGGCCGGGGAAGAGATGGGGGGGGAGCAGGGGCCCGGGCTCCACCTGGGGGAGCATCGGTGAATGTGGCCTCGAGGGTCCGGGGCGTGTGGACTGGGCGGCTCCTGCCCTGGGTGGAGGCAGGTGAGGGAGAAGAGAGCTGGTGTGCTCTCTTTGGCTGGGGGCGGCAGGCCTTTGTCCTCAGGTGACTTTGGCCCCTTCCACCACCAGCGCCCCGCCCCACGCCCCCGGCTCCCGTCCTGTCAGGGGTCAGGACTCCCTTCTTTTCCCACCGCGGTGAGCCACATAGAGCCGGTTTTCAAGACAATTAAAGAAAAACAACTATTAAGGCTACTCCAGACTTTATTGGGGTTTCCCACCAGAGCCCTCCAGTCCCAGGGCCCCTCCTGGGCCACACTGCACACCCCGCCTCGTCTGCTTTGTCCCCTGGGGTCTGTGGCAGTCTCCCGGCCTTTCCTGACTTTTCGTGGCCTTGACAGTTCTGAGCAGTTCTGGTCACTTATTTGGTAGTGTCCCTCACGCTGGGTTGATCTGGTGTTTCTCGTGATGAGACGGGTCATGGGGGGGAGGTGCCCTTCTCGTCACCAGATCGGGTGTCTGAGTCCTCACGACTCCCCGCAGGTGATGCTGACCTGGATCGCCTGGTGAAGGTGTGTTTCCGGGTGTGTCCTGTGTCGGGTGCATTTTCCCGTCCCTTCTCTGTCCTCTGGAAGCCGGTCTCTGGGCCGGGCGACCCCAGGTAAGGGAGACCCCAGCCCCCCCAGCAGCCCCGCCAGCGCCTGTCCATGTATCATTTGGAGCTCCTACATTGGGAAGGATTCTGTCTCCTCTCCTCGCGTTACGTGCGCTTCGGGTTACGGGCTCAGGCTGTTCCTGATCGCGGCTTCGGGTTGTCGGGCTCTGGCGGCGCCGACGGTCCTGCGTGCCTCACGTGTGTCCCTGTGCCCCGTTCCCGGTGCGCCGGGACCGGCCGCCGCTGCCGCACACTGCTGCCGGCCCCTGTCTGTTTCCGGCCCGACAACCAGCCGCTTGTCCAGTTGTGGTTTCTTCACCGGAGAGTGGCGTTGGGAGCCGGGAGTGCTGTCACTAGAGCGGTGCTGCTGCTTCCGGAAGGATCGGGTCAGGTGTGCACGTGCTCACGCGCATCCGGCCGGTTCCTTGCGCGTGCGTGCGTCTCAGTCCCCGCGGAGGGTGACGTGTATCGGCGCCGGGGGCTCCGATGCCGGCCCGGTTCGGTTCGCGGGGCCCGGGCGCCCCTGCTTCCTCGCTCCTCCGAGCTTCCTTGTCCCCTGCTGTGAGGTCCGGGCCACCACCCGCCTGGCGGATCTGTTTTCTCAGCTCCGCGCACCTGCAAAGCGGTTTCGCAATTGCTCTCCTCCGTGAGAAAAACCGACCAGACGCCGGTGTTCACAGACCGTTCCTTTGCCTTCTGTCCCCACGGTTTTTGCTCAGCACCTTTTCCAGAGTTCCTTAGGGCAGGCTTCCTCCCCCACCCCCGCCGTGCACTCAGCGTCGCGGAGTCCCGGTCATTTGGCACGGTCTGCGTTCCGTCCTGGCGTCCCCTGACCTCCAGGCCGTCTCGTTTCGCTAGTTTGTAAACATTAAAGTTCATTTTCTGTGACACGCGGTTCTCTGGGTTTTGACAAATGCACGCTTATCCGTCACCCCGGGCCTGGACGTTCGTCTCCCCCTGACGCCCCTGTGCGCGCAGACCGCTGCCTCGGCCACCGGCCCCTGGGGCATCGCTGTCGTCCGCGGTCTGCCCTGCAGTTCTGCCTCTGCTAGAGTCCGCGGGATCCCGCGGGATGTGGCCCTGGGCTCTGGATTCCGGTACTCTGCAAAGGGCGCTTCCGCTCCGCCCGAGCGGCTGGGGGAGCCGGCGGCTCCCCGTCTTCCCTCCCGTAGCACACGGGACTCGCACACGGGACGTGCCGCACCCGTTCCCGCGTTCCGACGCCGGGGGCGGGGGGTCTCCGCTCTTTCCCACGGCGGCAGTTACGAACCCAGCTCCCGTGTGCTCCGCCCGGGTGCGGGTTTTGTGTCGACAGATGTCTTTAGTTCACGTGGGCGAGCAGTAAGGATGTCATTCCTGGGTCCTGTGCTCTGTCCGGCTGTGTGAGAAACCGCCAGCGTCGCCCGGAGTGGCCCACCCGGTTTCCCTTCTCCCCAGCAGCGACGTCCGTTGTTGGGATGCTCCGGAGCACTTGGCACTTTCAGTGTTTGGGCTTTGGCTGTCCCGGTGGGTGAGGGTGACGTTGCGTTGCGGCTTTAACGGGCGTTTCCCCCAACAAACGACACTGGGCATCTTTTCTGTGTTTATTTACCATCTGCGTATCTTATTTGCGCGACACGGGTGACTTCAGTGTCCACGTGCTTTGCCCAGTTTAAAAATTGGGCTGTTTGTTTCCACGTTGTTGAGTTTTCATGGTACTTTAAATATTCTGGATACAAGTCCTTCATCAGGTGCTTTATGCGCTTTGTAAATGTTTTCCCAACCTGTGGCCTGTCTCTTCGTTCTCTTTACAGTATCATTTACAGAGTGGAAGGTTTTCATTTGACAAGGTAGCGTACCTGCGGTTTCCTTTCATGGGTCACGCTTCTGGCGTTGTGTCCGAAACCCCCTTGCCACACCCAAGCCACAGATTACATCTAGTCTGGGGTCTTTTGCGAGTAGATTTTTGTTCCAAGCGTGAGACGTGCGTCCAGGTTCGTGCTCTTGCGCGTGGTCAAGCATTCATTCCAGCACCATCTGTCGAAAAGACCGTCTCTCTCCATTAAACACTCTCTGCCCCTTCGTCAAAAATCAGCCGGCTGTATCTGTGTGGGTCTGTGCCTGGACCCCCGGTCCCGTTCCGTTGACACTGTGTCTCTCCTTTCGCTAGTACCACGCTGTCTTGGCTGCTGTAGCTTTGCAGTAACTCTTGAAATTGGGTACTAGGAGTCCTCCGATGTTGCGCTTTCTCAGAACTCTTCTGGGAATTCCAGGTCCTTTGCTTTTCCATATTCATTTGAGAATCAGCTCGTCAGTATCCACAGAAGAGCTTGCTGGGTATTCTGACTGCGAGTGCACTGAATCTGAGATCGGGCTGGAGACAAGTGGCATCCTCGTTAATGCTGACTCTTTCAATCCACGAACACGATGTCTCCCTCCGTTTTTTTAAACTTTGATTCCTTTCATCAATTTTTGTTCGAATCTGTATACAGATTCTGCATGTATCTCGTTAGAGTTATAGCTGTGCACTTTTTTAGGGTCCCTTGCTATTCATTGTAACTAAAAAAATTCAGATTACGGTTCACTGCTGACATATGGGAATACACCTGACTTTTATGTATGGTCCTTGTATTCTGTGACTCTGATAAACTCATCCATTAGGTCCAAGAGGGGTTTTTTTGATATATTTTTTGAAATCTTCTGGGGCGCCTGGGTGGCTCAGCTGGTTGGGCTACTGACTTCGGCTCAGGTCACGATCTCGAGGTTTGTGAGTTTGAGCCCTGCGTCGGGCTCTGTGCTGACAGCTCAGAGCCTGAAGCCTGCTTCGAATTCTGTGTCTCCCCCTCTCTCTACCCCTCCCCTGCTCACGCTCTTTGTCTGTCTCTCAATAATAAATAAACATTAAAAAAAAAAATCTTCTACGTAGACAATCATATCAAGCATTAATGGAGACAGTTTTATTTCTTTCTTTCCAGTCTACGACTTTGACTTCTTTTCCTTGCCTCACCGTATGAACTAGGACTTCCTCCACACCATTGAGCAGGGTAGTGAGATATCCTTGTTTTGTTCCAGACCCTCAGGGGAAAGCAGTGAAGCACCCGTCGCCAAGTCTGGTTTTGGCCGTCGGTTTGTCGTAGCCGCTGTGTAGGCTGATGAGGTTCCCTTCTGTTCCTGCTGTGCTCCAAGTTTCTATCATGAGTGGATGCTGAATTTTGTCACGTGCTTTTTTGTGTGTCTGTTGATATTACCGCATGGTTTTTCTTCTTTAGTCTGTTAGTGCAGGGACTCACACTGATTGATTTCTGAGTGTTGAACTCGTGTTGCATTTCTGGCCTGCAGTTGTGATTTAGAACCCGTGTTTCTTCTGTTGTGAGTTTTGGTAGTTTGTGTCTTTCCAGTAATTGGTCTGTCTTATCTAAGTTGCTGAATTTATGGTCCTCAAGAGATTGTAATATTCCTGTATTATCTTTGCAACGTGTGTGGGACCAGTAGCAATGTTCCCTTCTTTGTTCCTGATACTGCTTCTCTCTTTTTCTTCATTAGTCTGGCTAGAGGTCTATCAATTATGTTCATCTTTTCGAAGAACCAGCTTTTGTTTTACTGACTGTCTCTATTCTTTTCTTGTTTTCAATTTCATTGATCTCCACTCTTAGGTGTTTAAAGATTTCTTTCCTCCTGCTTGTTTTGTGTATAATTTGCTTTTTTTTTTTTTTTTGATAAAGTAGAACTTTAGATTTGAGACCTATCTTTCTTTTTTCTTTTTTTTTTAAATTTATTATTTATTTTGAGACAGAGCACGTGTGTGTCCATACACGTGTGCAGGAGAGGGACAGAGAGAGAGCAAGAGAGAGAGTCCCAAGCATGCTCTGCGCTGTCAGCACAGAGCCTGACACGGGGCTCGATCCCACCAACTGCGAGATCAAGACCTGAGCTGAGATCAAGAGTCGGACACGTAACTGACCGTGCCACCCAGGTGCCCCAAGACTCTCTGTCTTTCTGACATGAGCACTTTACTGTAAATCTTCCTTGAAGTGGTGCTTCCAGAGCATCCTGCAAGTTTTTATATGTTGTCTTTTCAAATTTCATTCAATTAAAAAATCTTATAATTTTTGGGAATGCAAGCTGGTGCAGCCACTCTGGAAAACGGTGTGGAGGCTCCTCAAAAAACTAAAAATAGAACTACCCTGCGACCCAGCAATGGCACTACTAGGCGTTTACCCAAGGGATACAGGTGTGCTGTTTCGAAGGGACACGTGCACCCCCATGTTTATAGCAGCACGATCGACAACAGCCAAAGTATGGAAAGAGCCCAAATGTCCATCGAAGGATGAATGGATAAAGAAGATGTGGAACATATACACAATGGAGTATTACTCAGCAATCAAAAAGAATGAAATCTCGCCATTTGCAACTACGTGGATGGAACTGGAGGGTATTATGCTCAGTGAAATTAGTCAGAGAGAGACAAAAATCATAGGACTTCACTCCTATGAGGACTTTAAGAGACAAAACAGAGGAACATAAGGGAAGGGAAACAAAAATCATATAAAAACAGGGAGGGGGACAAAACAAAAGAGACTCATAAATATGGAGAACAAACAGAGGGTTCCTGGAGGGGCTGTGGGAAGGGGGATGGGCTAAATGGGGAAGGGGCACTAAGGAATCTACTCCTGAAATCACTGTTGCACTATATGCTGACTAATTTGGATGTAAATTTAAAAAAATAAAATAGATCTTATAATTTTGCTTGTGTGTGTGTTTTTTTTTTAATGTTTATTTTTGAAGGAGAGAGAGACAGAGTGTGAGTGGGGGAGAGGCAGAGAGAGGGAGGCACAGAATCTGAAACAGTCCCCAGGCTCTGAGCTGTCAGCTCAGAGCTCGACACGGGGCTCAAACTCATGAACCGTGAGATCATAACCTGAGCCAAAGTCAGATGCTCAACCAACTGAGCCACCCAGGTGCCCCTTGCTTGTGCTTTTAAAACCTCCGTTTAGAGGTGTGTGGTATAATATCCAAAGATTTGGGTGTGTTTCCAGATAACATCCTGTGGCTGACTGCTAGTTTAATTCTGTCTGTGCTGGAAACATGTTTTTTAGAGTTTAGCTCTTTTCTTTATGTTTTATCTGCTTCATGGCTCACAGCGTGGAGTGTCTTAGTGAACGTTCCACATATACTTGAAAATAATACCTATTTTGCTGTTGGGTAGAGTGTTCTAAAGATGTCACATTGGCGTGTCTTGCGTTTTTATACATATAGCGATCAGTATGTGTTAGGTCAAGTCAATGAATACGTGTATAGAGTATATACTTGTATGTAGTAAGTAAGGGCAGTTTAAGCACGTAAGTTTTGTTGGTAGGTTCACGCACATCTAATCCTGTTGTGTCCACGTGTTGATCCTTTATCATCTGCAATGTCCTTTTTTGTCCCTCGTATTACTGTTTTTACGTTTCTTATCTGATGTTAATACAGCCATGAGCTCTCTTTTGGTTAATGTTTTTGTGATGTCTCTTTTTTGTGCTTTTACTTTTAAACTACGTACGTGTTTATATTGAAAGTGGATTTCTTGGAGGAGCCTGGGTGGCTCGGTCGGTCGGTTAAGCGTCCGACTTCGGCTCAGGTCGTGATCTGGTGGCTCTCAGGAGCCCTGTGTCAGGTTCCGTGCTGACAGTGGGGAGCCTGCTTCCGATTCTGCGTCTCCCCCTCTCTCATTCTGTCTCTCTCTCTCTCTCTCTCTCAAAAATAAACACTTAAAAAAAATTAAAGTGGATTTCTTGTAGATAGCATAGATTTAGGTCCTGCTTTTTTCTCCAGTCTGACAATTTCTGTCTTTACTGCTGAGTTTAGAATACTCTCATTTAGAGTGACAGATTAAAATCTACCGTGGGGCTAGTTGTTTTCTATTTGTTTCTTCTGTTGTTTCTTTTTTTTTTCTCATTTCCTGCCTTCTCTTTGGTTAATTGAGCATCTTCTAGGATTCCATTTTTGTATCTGTACTGACTCATTATGTAGATTTGTTTACAATTTTGTTTGCCGTCCCACGGGACTTAATCTGAGTCTCCCTCCATGTACTAGAATACCACTTTCTGTGTGGCGCACGTCCCTGCGAGTGCGCTCCCGTGGTCTCCTGGCCTTCGTGCTGTTTCCTCCTTACTTCCCTTCAGACGCTTTAGCTGATTGCTGCTGGTTTTGCCGTAGACTAGGGTCGCACGCGGTCCCAACCTGAACGTGACACCGGAGCCTTAGCCAGTGTGTGCAAAACCGGCAACTAAGCCACCGCCACCGCCGTGCTCCGTTCTCCCCCTCGGTCTCACCCCTGCCCCATGACGCGGTGGTCCTCACCCTGGACATTCAGCACTGTGGAGCTTTTTACAGAGTGCAGCTCGTGTCGGGGGTCCACGGGTCCCGTGGTGTCTGCGTGGAACTGCTCTGTGGCCACCTGTGACCCGGCTCTCTCCCCTTCGCCTTCCCGTGTGCAGGCGGGGGTGCGTGCTCTCTCCCCCTTCCCGTGGCGTCTCCGTGCAGACGCTCAAGTCCAGAGGATGCGAACGTGCTCTCGTAGGAGCGGGGCTTGTCAGAAACCAGCGGTTTGAACACGGTGCTCGTGACTTACACGTGAGCCGTAGCGTGAGCTCCAGGCCCAGGGTGGTCCGGACGTGTGTGATGACGACACACGCGGAGTGCGGTCTGGGGCCGCTAACCGGCCACTCGCCTGGGGCGTGTCTCGTGCACGCGCGTACCACAGGTGCAAGGAGACGCAGCCCGCGTGCGCTTGCGTACGTTTCGCGCGTTCCGTGTCTTCTCCAGACCGGACCTTCCGGCATGGCCCCCGGGATTGTGAGAAACGCTCAGACCCCTCGCATCCCTGCTTTGATCCCAAGCAGCTGCCCAGACCCGGCCTCGTCTTCCCGCCCGGCCGCGCCCCCTCCCCCGGATGTCCACACGCAGCCGTGCTCCTGCTCACGGTCCTTCGCCCTGTTCCTTCCAGTCGTGGCGTTCCTGGTGGCTCTGCACCAGAACAAGCAGCTGATCGGCGACCGCGGCCTGCTGCCCTGCCGGGCGTACCTGGAGAGCGTCCGGCGGTACTTCCGGGGCCGGGGAGGCTGGGACGCCGTGAGCTACGCACCCACCGTGCTCTGGCTGCTGGACTGGTCGCACATGAACGCCAACCTGGACGCCCTCGCCCTCCTCGGATTGGGCGTCTCGTCTTTCGTCCTGGTCACCGGCTGTGCCAACGTGGTGCTCATGGCCACTCTCTGGGTCCTCTACATGTCCCTGGTCAACGTGGGACAGATCTGGTAAGTCAGAAGCCCTGGAGTCCCGCAGGCCAGCCGTGCCGCAGCGCGGCGTCCTGGGGATGTCAGGGGCCGCGGAGCGAGCCAGCCTCCCGGCAGCTGGGGAGACGGAGCAAGGTTTCTTCTCACATGAGTGCAGGGGAGCATCACCATTCCAATTAGGCGGGAGCAGAGACTGCTGGTTGCCAGTCAGTCACATTCCCAGGGCCTTTCTTCTCTGGGAATAATCACGAGTCTGTTGGGAGTGGCACGGCCACCCCAGAGACCCTGATGTCAGCCTCCTGCGGCCGGGCGTCCTGTGGATGGAGGGAGGGTCTCCGTGTGGGCTTCTGGGAGTGCTCTGGGGGCGGGGGGGGGGGGGGGGGCTTGACCTGGAAGCTGTTTCTTTTCCTGCTCTTCCAGCTTCTTCCTTGTTCAGGAGGAACCATTAGCAGCTAGTGCCAGGAACCACAATGAGGCTGGCCCCGCTGAGGGGTCGGGGGAGCGGGCTCCCGGGCCAAGCGGTTGGAGGGGCAGCGGAGCTCCACAGAGGCGGGAAGGCTGGGGAGGGCCTGCGGGAACCGAGAGGCCGTGTCCCAGGGCGGCCCGTGGTCCGGGAAAGGCTGACTGAAGGTGAGTGGCCCCAGGGCACCGAGGGGTGTCTGAGCAGGTCAGAGGGATCCCCCTCGTCTTTCCGGTGCTGGGCCTGAGAGGAAGGGAAGACTCGCCTAGCAGAGGAAAACCAGAGCTTTCTGAGAAGTGCCAGGGCAGAGCGTCGGTGTCTGTGTGCACGCGTGAGAGAGAGGGAGGGTATCGGTGCAGACGTACAGGAAGCAGACACGGAGCGTTGGTGTCTGTGTAGACCTGCCTGAATTAGACGTGGACATCCGCGTCTGTGTGGACATGGAGGGGGTGAAGCGCTTCTGGGGCGTCTGTTGCGGTGTTCTGACCGAGGAGTCGTCTGTCCTCTGGGCGAAGAGTGTATCCGGTGGCCCAGCCATCTTTGCGGCGCTGGCCCAGGATGGAAGAGTTTGTGCGGTCTTCCCAGGGTTGGGTTCTAACCCAGACAGTCTGTTCCTGTGCCCGTGGACCTGACCTTCAGTGCTGTCTCGCAGGTGGATTTCGAACGGTCACCCCAGGGCTGTGGCAGTTGCCCGGGGTCTGTCCGGCGGGCCCCTCGCAGCTCCCTGTGGGCAGGTGCGCACCTCTTTGAGTGGAGTCTGGGCTGGACTTTTGCCCGGCCCGTTCCTGGCTGTGGGTGACCCCGCTTAGCACTGCACCGGGTCGGGCAGGGATGGGTAGCACTTAGTGTGCATGCGGGAGGCCCTTCCTGCAAATCCGGGCTGCGGGGAAGAAGGCCACGCATCTCGGTCACCCTGCACACCCACCCCCGGGGCCCTCCTGATGACGTGTTACCCGCTGACACCGCGCGGGGTCCGGGGGACCGTCCCGCGTGCCTCCTGCTTCCAGCAGCTGCAAAGCGGCTGTGCGGCGTGAGGTGTCCTTCTCGCCCGTCTGCTCCTCCCCTTGTGGGATTCCCGGAGGTCCGACGCCCCCGGGGCCTCCCTCCTGCCCCCGGTCTCCTGGCCGGGGGTGTTTACCAACAGAGGGGCGCTCTGCTGGCTTTTCCTGCGACGTCTTCAGAGGCCGCTGTGTTTTGAGACGTGTGATTTTAAACCACGCCTGAGAAGGGAGCGTTCTGGGCCCCTCTGTCCCATCCTAGCGGTTGGAGTTCCACACCGCGAGCGCCCGCTGCAGAGACCGGAGAGGGCGACACGCTTCCTCTGGGACACGTGGCTTGGGGCGTGCCTTCTTGTGCCTGGCAAGCAGAGAAAGTTGAACTGTGAGAAGTATTTCCTAGTCATGGCGTAGAATGTGGCCAAGGAGGATCAACCCCATGTTTAAATTTCTGAAAACCACTTTGGGTACGTGTGGACAAAAATAGTCCTGTATTTTTCTCATTGGAAAAGCTATTTTGTTCTCCTTCCCTGGGACGTGTAAAAAAAAAAAAATGTGCAAAATAAAATAAAACTACATTTTCTCAGAAATGGTGCATGAGACGTTTTAGGTGAAAAGTGAAAAAGAAAACAAAATCTGTCAGCGGAGACCAGTGGTTTCCCTACCATGCCCGTGATGCCAGTGTCCACGGCCGAGCCGCACACTGCTGTGGCACAGATGTGGGGCCTCGTGGGGCTCACGGGCACCTGCACCCAGGCGAGGTGGCTGGTGGGACTCAGGCGCCCTCCGCCTCCGAGGTATTTCCAGCTCCACCCTTGGCTCGGGTTTCCCTGACGGATGATAGTTTGGGGATCAGAGTGACATTGAAAACTTACCGAGTGAGGACCCCACACGGGGGGAACAGGCTTTCTTTTTCGTGACACCCCAAATGACAGTTAGACACAGACCGTTCTTTGCATGTCCCATTTATTTAAAGTTGGGGAAAAAGAATATTTCTTTGAGGTGAGATACGCAGATCATGGACGCTGTTGGCAAAACGTCTTGCAGGCGTCCAGCTGGCGCCCGGTGGTGGGGACGGGAAGCCCCTCCCCCCAAGGCAGGGCGGTGCCGGCAGGTGCACTAGGTGCCTCTCCACAGGCACCACGGCCCCGTGCCTGCCCACGTTTGCTCCTGCCCGGCGGCACGTGGAGTCCCCCGAGGTGGCTGTCGTGGGGCGGAGCCAGGTAGCCTCACGCGGCACCCGGCATGTTCTGGAACCGTGACTGCCCTTTGCCCGCTCTCCCGACTTCGTTCCCGACACCGCGTGTCAGGTGGGAGCTGCTGAATCCACTTTGTGGTGGCAGCGACCGGAGATCTCGTCGTAGGGAGAGTGGCTCCCTTCCAGGTGGTCAGTGTTCTGCAGATCAGTGACCCGCGCCCTCGGGTTCGGGGAGTGGAGGACCGATCGTGTGAAGTCCTTATGTTGTGGCCGCAGGAGGCGTAGTGGGAGGGGGACTGGGGACGCGGGGGCAGGAATGAGGGACCGGGGCGCAGGCGAGCTGGTGGCATGCCCCTTGCCGTGGGGTCCGTGCTCCGGGGCGCCCTCTCCCAGAGCTCCAGGTCCTGCATCCGCGTGGCCTGTGGTCAGGCGTGGGGCGGGCTGTGGGCTGAGGCAGCGCTGCCACGTGGGATGCTCAGCCACCGTACAGGACCCGGGCAGACCCGGGCCTCTGACTCTCCCCACGTCCCCCATGTTTTACCAAACTCCACATCCTCATGATTTTACCTGCAAGTGTTTCTAGAACCTTCCTGTGCCATCAGCACCCAGCGTGGCCCCGTGTTCACGACGGCCTTCGGGGCTGTGCTTCCCACACAGCAGGGTGTTTTGTCAAGGGCACGGAGCTGCTTCATTTTGGGTCTTTCTGCGGGAGGAACTAGGCAAGCGGCTCAGCACCAGGGGCCCCGTGCCCCTGCAGGGCTCGCCAGCAGTCAGGGCGTCCCTAGGCCGGCAGGCCCCCGATAGGGATGCAGGACCAGCCCGTGTGGGGGCTCAGGCTTTCGAAGGACACACGTGCAGGGGTGCTGAGTGGCTGTGGAGGCCCCCTCTCCATCACCAGCCATCGAGTGTGGCCAGAGCAGGTTTTGATTTCCTGGTGCTCTGGGACAGGAGCGGTGTGAGGGTGTCCCCGCCCCTGAGACTGTGTGGTTAGGGGCAGAGATGACCTCTCGGTTCCGTTTGTTTCACCAGGTACAGCATCATCTGTCGGGGAGAGACAGGAGGTGGTGCCCTGGGAGTGGATGGAGCTAGAAGGGGCCTCAGATTAGGTGGCTGGCAGGCAGCCCCCGCCCCACCCCCACCCCCCACTGCCAAGCCCGTGCCTCCTGGTCCTGAGACGCCTGGGCCTTGGTGAGCACGTCTGAGCCCACCGTGCGCCCGTGCCGTCCTTGCTGAGAACTTGAGTTTGTGTGCCTCGAACAGTGCCCAGGGCCCCAGAGGTTCTGTCCAGTGGAAGGAAGCCGTGTGGTCCCTCCCAGGGCCCGGCCTGCGGCTGCCGCACGCGGTTTTGTTCGCTTCTGAGGACCCAGTGAGGCCGGATGCGGCTCTCATGGCTGACGGGCACAGATTGGGTTTCTGCCTAGCTACTTCAGCTTTTCCTGTTAATGTGATAAGCTCCATCTTTGGAACAACTATAGGTTTACAGAATGCAGAACAGTACGGGGAGCTCCTGGGCACCCTACACCCAGTTTCGTGTATTGTCAACCTCTTCCTTGTCAGACTGATACTGACCTCTTTTGTCCCAGGATCCCCCTCCCCCAGGAGCCACAGGACATTTGGGCGTCATATCCCCTTAGGCTCCTCTGGGCCGGGACAGTGTCTCTGACCCCCCAGCTTACAGGACTGGTCAGGGATTCTGTGGGTCAGGACCCGTCTGACGCTCTTCTCGCGACTGGGCTGGGTTGTGAGTTCGGGGAGAAGGCCATGGAGATCGCGCGCCCTTCTCGTCACGTCACGTCACGTCACGTCACACGGGTGGTCATTGCCACTGACGAGCCTCATCTGTGCCGCTGCTGACCCTCCCCGCCCGGTGAGGTCCCTTGGGTGACCTTGTCCGCGGTGAAGTCGGTTTGTCCGAGTCCGGGCACACAGCCCAGGTGTGGGGCGGGGAGCCGGGTACTGGGAGGCTTCTGCAGGGGAGGCGGGTCTCCCGGTCACATCAGTGGGGACTTTGGGTGTCTGCCCTCTTGCTCTTGGGGCTTCACCATCCCGGGAACCGGCGACGTGTGACAAGACAGCTAGAGTTCAGCAGCCGCTATTGCATGAGTTTAAGTGGTTTTACAGACGGGTCTCGCTGCCGCGGCTCTTTCTGTCTCGGACGCTGGAACCTGCTAGAACCCTGGGAGCCCCGACCGTGACTTCACTCCAGCTGCCCCCCAGCATCAACTTTCCACAACGTCGGCTTTCCGATCCTTTTATCTGCGCTTTACTTTGGCAGTACTCCTCAAGGGCCCTTTGTAGCGAGTCAGGATGGCTGGGCAGCCGTCCCTTTCTCTCCCCACCTTCCTGGCCCCCAGAGAAGAAAGGATTATCTCCAAAAACTTGGACCGGCATCGGGGAGGCTCAGGGGGTCCTTCCTGCGGAGGAAGCCGCCTCTGCCACGTCCCTTGGAGAGAGAGGACAGAGCCTGCACTTCAAAGAGCGCCCAGAGCAGATGCCAGAGGGCCGCGGGGGGTGCGGGGGTCACGGTTGGTGCCACGGGGCGCGCTGCGTGGCCGCTCCCTCCGGACGGTGGACGATGCAAGCCTCGTTTTGTCCTAAACGCAGCAGCCCCCCGCAGGGCCCGCCACCAGCCGCCCTGGCTGCGCCCCGCCACCCACGTCCGCCTTGAACGTCGCCTGGGGCCCAGATGCGTTGACGGAGCACTGACTGAAAAGAGAGCTGATGCACACACACGGACTCCTGCCTCTGTTCTGGGAGGTTCAGGGAGCGGAATGGGGCCATTTCCGTTCCGTGGGGGCAGCAGCCTGCGCCTGGGCACGCACTCCACAGTGAAGGCCGCCCTTCCTTGTAGGGACCCCTTTCTGATAATCTGTGCTCAGGGTACCGGGTGCCCTTCAAACTTTCTGATTCTAGGGTATGACATTCCATGGTGTTTGACTATGTACAGAAATTTACTGCCAGATATCCACTATTACATTTCCTTTTTCCAAGAGATTTATTTTTTACTTTTATTTATTTTTGAGAGAAAGACAAAGAGACAGACATGAGTCAGGGAGGGGCAGAGAGAGGGAGACACAGAATCCGAAGCAGCTCCAGGCTCTGAGCTGTCAGCCCAGAGCCCGACGCGGGGCTCGAACTCACGAACCGTGAGATCACGACCTGAGCCGAAGTCGGACGCTTAACCGACCGAGCCACCCAAGTGCCCCCCTAAAAGATTTCTTGATTGGCTTGCTGTGAGCATGGGCTGGGACCCCGTATGTGGGGCAGGGCCTGGGCAGACAGGGCTTCTGGCCACACACGTAGCACCTAGGGGGTCCCCCTTATGCCCACCTTCCCCACATTTAGTGCCCATGGGGTCTGTGACCTGACCCACGGTGTCCTGGGGTCACTGAAGTGGGCTTTACTTAGCTGGGTAGCAGGATGCTTTAGTCTTGTAAGTTTTTTGACAAAGCAAGGCAAAATTTTAATACACGTTTCTTCTTCTGTTTTTCAGGTATTCGTTTGGTAAGTGGAAATCAGAAAGCGACGCCGTGGGAGTTTGGCATGTGTGTGGGGTATGTACCCGTGCGCTTTTTCTGCCTCTCGCCTCGCCTGAGAGTCTGTCACCACGTTGGCCAATGTCTGTGATCGAACCTGGAGTCCTGGCCCACGCCGGCTTCCGTGCCCGGAGTGCCGGCCCGGTGCAGACCTGGGGACTCGTGACATTGGGGTGTCCTGTGGGTAGAAGGCAGCGTCAGATGGCTGTTCGAGTGGCCCCACCGCAGTGAGCGCAGTGTCCTCACGGATCAACACTGTTCCTTGGGTGAAGGCCAGGCCGTCCTGCAGGCCAACCCTTCTCCCCCCCCGGGCCGCGCTGAGTGCCCGGGACACCCCTGGGCAGAGGAGGAGCTCACCCAGGGCTGAGGGTGGTGGGACAGCCCGCGGCGGCCCGATTTCTTTGCTCGGTAAGGGGAGGACGTCGGGCAGTGATTCTATGCCGTGCGGGTAGTGCTGCACCCACCGTGAGCACGTGGGTAGCGTTTGTTCAGAGGCAAGGGGGCCCCCGGTGGATAGGGCCCAGCACAGCCCACCTGTGGGTCTCACCTTCTCACCTGCTGATACACGGACACGTCAGCACGCTCCAAGGGGACGCGAGGAGCCACACACCCCACACCGTGCCACCCTCGGCGCCCCACCACGATCCCCAACCACACGAGGAGCAACGGGCCAGGACAGCAGGCCCGTCCTGGAGGGAAATGATCGTCGACAGAGGCCATCCTCAGGCCAGCCCAGCGCAGCCGCGGGGACTGGTGACTGCACTGAGGCCCTGAAGAATGAGAAGAAGAGCTCTCAGGAGAGAAACCGACGAGATGAGAAAAGAAGCAGACGGAAAGTCGAGAACTGAAATATACGGTGTGTGAAATGAAGGACTTCCCAGAGGGGCTGGGTGACGGTGGCACGGAGCGGGGCCTAGAGCCCCCCCAGGCCGCGCAGAGCTCAGGCACCCAGGGGAGAGCTCGGAGGCTGGCGGCATGCGTGCGGAGCCCCGGCACGAGGGGCAGGTGGCGACGTCCCCACGTTGGTTGGAGACACTACCGTACAGATGCGAGAAGCCCGGGGAAGTCCACACAGCGTGCGCGGGAAAGAAACTGTGTCTCCCGCGCCATTGGGTGGTGCCGACCGAGGGAAAGGGAGAGTCCTGAGAGCGGTAGGTGGGTCTGGACGCGGGTCTGGAAGCGGCCCTGAGGGCTCAGGGCCGGTGAGCGGGCGCCTCAAATGGAAGCCGGGACCAGGGCCCTGTGTCGGGGACTGGGTGCCGCCGAGGCGCGCTCCCTGCCCCGGGTGGCCGGGAGGGACGGGAGGGAAGACCCGGCCTCCGGGAGGCGTGTGGAGCCCAGAGCGGAGTCCGCGGGTCAGCGTGAAAGACCGCTTCCTGTTCTTACTTCGTCTGCGGCACGCCTGACTGTTTAAAGCAAAACAAGTCGTTTGCCTTCTGAGACCCGTGACGCTCCCAGAGCGGACGCACGCGACGGGCCTGACGGGGCTCGCAGGGCGGCAGGTGGACCCGCGCGGTCGTGGGTTTCCACGCTGCGAGTGGAGCCGCACACCCCGAGGAGAGTGCAGGAGGGTTCAGGGTGCGTGTTGTGACCCCTCGAGCAGTCACCGGAAACACGTGGAGATGCGGGTAAAATGCTGGACAGAGTGGTGTTCTGAGAAATCCAAGTGATCTGGAAAGACAGAGGGGGGGCACAGGGACAGGAAGCGTAGCCCTAAAGAGCACGTCGGCGATGGCATCGGCGTCACAAACTCACGTTCCAGCTGGAAGAGGAGATCGACAGAACGCCCTGATGCCATCGGACACACGGAGTCCTGGCAGGACGGTGGGGGGAGCACGGCCGAGACAAGGGCCAGAGGCCGGGGGCTGTGCTCATGCCAGCACAGATAGAGGTGAGGAGCCGGCACTGCCAGGACACGGGGGACGTGTCCTCATTCCTGAGAGCACGCGACGCGAGAGCGGCAGTTGGCGGGGACGCGGGCCGTCCCCCGCGGGACCACGAGTGACGCAGGAGGGGTGCTGGCGAGGATGGCCTGAGGGGGCTGCCGGGTGTCTGGCTGAAGGTCCGGCAGGAAGCGGCCCGCCCCGGGGATCGCGTATGTCCTGTTCAGGCCCCCTGGGACACCCACAAGCACACCAGCCCCGTCCTGGCCATCTGCAAGCAGGACGCTGAGGAGACAGCCTCCCCGACAGCCGTCCCTCCCGTCCCACGGGGAGCGGGGGCTGGGTGCTGTGCGAGACCGCCTCGTGGCCTGACCCACGCGAGCCCCGTCAGTGGAACAGCTGCAGGGTCTGAACCCCCAGCGCCCGCTCGGGAGCGTGGGGCCGTGACTGGTTTCACCTTTGAGCCCGAGAGCCGGGGGGGTTGGCAAGGAGAGGCCCCCGCAACTGTCCCAGACGTGGCAGCTCCGAGCTCCAGTCTGCGGGCCTCCCTGGGCATGCGAGAAGGCCTGGGGCAGGCAGGGCAGGAAGCCGAAGAGGGTCTCCCTGGTGGCCCGTGCTGGAGGGAACAGACTGCCCTGGGGCAGGGACATCAAGCCCCGAGGCCCCGGGGAGGGGGGTTGAAGCAGAGGCCGTGTCCTGGGGAGGGGGCGCAATTGTGCTGCCACTCAGCTGCCCAGTGGGCTGGAGGGGGTCAGGAGGAGGCTGGGAAGGGCCCTCCTCTGCCGACGGGTGGGCAAGGGCCATGGGGAGAGGCTGCCCCCAGGCCCCGTGCTGGGGTCGCTCACAGAGCACAGTCGGTTTTCCGGCCAGACGACCCCGTCCCGCCGACCCTCCCTGCCGGACCACAGCCTCACTGCAGACGCTCACTTCTGGGTAATCACTTCCGCTCCGGACCCACCGTTTCTCTACACAGCGTTTGACCTAAACAAGAATTTCTAGATGTACACACGCAGGGGGAAAAGGAGCCTGCAGGCAGCAGGGGTGACCCCGATATTGGAGCCGTCGGGGAAGGAAGGGGTGGGTCTGTCTGCCCCAGCAGGAGCCACGACGGTGCCCACGCACAGACGCACCGCCCCGCCCGGCCGACAGAGCAGCAGACAGGGCCGGCAGGGGCGCTGGGCACAGGGTGTCCTTGCTGGCCGTGCAGTGGGGTGGGGCGCACGCCAGCGGGGACAGCAGGCAGAAGAACGTTGAAGGAATAAAAGCCGAGGACTGTCCAGACCCGAATGAAAGGCGCATGCCACCGACCCTCCCACACACTCGTGGTCAGACGGGTGAGGACCAAAGAGGACCAGAGAAGCTTCCTTGCGGCCAGCGGTGCCACAGGCACATCACTGCAGCACGCCTGTCAGTGCCAGAGAGGAGGGAGGACCCCCCGGCCGGCCACACCGCGTCCTCAACAGGAAGGCACGTGCGGGCTCTCCCCGCTGCTCTGCCGGGGCTGCTGAGGGGTTCTGCAGGCAAAGACGCTTGAAGTCACAGAAATGGGCATCAACTCGAAGGAAGAGCGTCAGATTCTGGCAAGAGGAACAGGAACACGGACTGTTTCTCCGATCTTCAATTACCTTAAAAGGTGGGTGACAAAGCCGGAGTTGAAATTTAAAATCGAAAGTGAGGCTCTGCGTCTGCCCTGGGCCCGTGTCCCTCACCACCTTCTCAGCCGGCCGGGCGCCCTCGGTGTCAGGGGCGGCCAGCGTGGTCGTGGTCGTGGTCGTGGTCAGCTGCGTCCGCGTGCGGCCTTCCTTCTCGGGGTTGTGTCTTTAACTTTTAGGCCAGAAGACAGCAGGGATGGTTCCCCGTCCCCCTTGCCCGTGGAGCGCTTCTTAACCGTAAGAGCGAGCTAGTACCCTGCCAGCCTCATGCGGTTGGGAGCAGGGGAGGCTGGAAGTCTGGGCGTGAAGTTCGCCGTCGGCGAGAGCGTTAGGGTCCACGTGACCGCGAGACACTCCTCCAAGAAACCTGCCTTCTCCCTCTCGTCTTGCTAAAATCTGCTTGATTTACCTGCGGCTGCAGGAGTATTGTCGTTTTCAGTTGTGACTGAGACCCGGCAGACCCTAACTCCTTTTCCAGGTGGGAAAAGCGCCCGTGCCCTGAATCCGGGGCGGTTACCATAGCTACCATAAAATCGGCGGTCGTGAAGCCAGAGGACGCGCTCGCCTGTGGCGGTGAAGCGGCAGGTGTGGTGGCCGAGGTTCGCGGGCCTGCCTCCCCCGAGGCGACGAGGCTTCGGGAGACCCGTGCCGGCCCCTCTGCCAAAGCCCCCGCGCTTAGGAGAGCTGCGTGGGGAGGGGGCCGCACGAGGCCTCACGTGGGAAATGGAGGCAGAGACCAGAGCCCCAGCCCCCCCGGTCCCCGGGGTTGGCGGTGCCCGAGCCTTGCGGGCATCTGTGAGGCTGCGAGGGCGTCCTCGGCGGGAACACTGGCGTCGGGAGACTCGGGCAAACAGCCTCCGTTTTGCTCCGAGTTTAAACAAGTCTGTCCCCCACCTGTGCATCCGTGGGCGCTACCTGGCGCTCGTGAGCCCCAGCTGCGTCGCCGGGAGCCGGTGGCGCTACTGACACGTCTCCCGTGGAAGCAGGCCCCCGAGGAAGAAGGCGGCGTGTGGGGTGCGCTTGGTGCGGCCCCTCGGCGTCCCGGGCTGCTCTCTCCCTCGCTAATCTCACAGGACGACAGCCACCGGCCCGGCCACCAAGCCCCAGAGCCACCAAACGGAAAGGACTCAGGCCTCCGGGCGGGGGCCCGTCGGCCTCACCTGGGGCTGGCCGCAGGAACTCGGTTCTTACGAGGAGCAGGCCCTCTGGGCCTGTGTGTCCGCGCCGTTCTGGGTTCGTTTTAGTTACATTTATCGTGTCTCTATTCTGCAAAGTGGACTTTGACGAGGCCGCGCCCGCACTGGGTCTCGCGCCGAGCGCTAAGCTGCACGGGGTACACGTTCCCGGAGAACTCGGGCCCCGGCCCGCGGACCCCGGAGCTGCTCCGTCACCAGCCGTCACGGGGCGGCTTGATGAGAGTCAGGTGAGACCAGGTGCGGCTCCTTAGCCACACCTGCGCCACGGCAAGCGCCCGGCAGCCACGTTGGGCACGCACGGCACAGCCCGCTTCCGCCCCTGTGGGAGTTCTGTGCGCTCGCCGGCCAGCCCGTGAGTGGGCACGGCTGTTTACCTCTGCGGACTCAAGCTGCCGCCTCGGCAGCTGACCCTGTAAGGACGCGGTGGGTGAGTATAACTCCCTTCGGTTTGGGAGGAGGGCCGCGGGGCCGCATCCTCTTTCTAGCGCCTTCCCCTTGTTCAGAACGACCACACGTTTCTCAGGATGTCCAAGTGTCTGGAACATTTTCCACGGTCCTGAGGGCCCGCTCCCCATCGTGAGTGGCACCTGCTGCTGTCCCGGGACCGGGCTCTCGAGTGCCTGTTTGCAGCCGGCTGGGACTCCGGCTAAGGTGACGGTCATGGCAGTAGGGCTGTTTGCTCCAGGACACAGGAAGGCCACTGTCGACCGGGTGCTAGGAGGCTGCTTTGCCGCTTGTTTCTCTGCCGAGGCTCTCGGTGTGGCTGTGCCTTGAAGGCCACTGGGTCGGTAACTCTTACTTCAAAGAGTGGGTGTAAAGGTAATTAATTCAGGTCCCCTGTAAGTGCTGTTTCCTGCTCCCCAGCGGAAAGTGCTCTTTGATGATCATGAGCTCAGGGTGGGGCCCTTGCGCTGTCCTTGAGAGCCGTGTAGCAACCAGCAGGCCGGGCCGGCTGGTATTTCCGGTCTTTTCTGCCCAGAAGGGGCTGCTCTTGGCCCACAGCCTCCCAATGTGGCCTGAGGCCTGATGGCCACCTGTTTTGGGTGAGGTGGGGACCCAGGAAGGGCCCCCTGTCCTCGGGACTGAGTCGTGCGGCTTCCCCCCAGTGTTGGAGCCGATGCAGGCCTCCACCCCTCCAGGCCTAGGCCGGCCGCGGGCACCAGGGGAGGCCGGCTGGCGGCTGCAGAGGGGACAGGCCCCGTGACCAGGAGCTGAGCCATCACAGGGCCCTTGCGCCCAGACACACACATGATGAGACCTCTCTGCTGTTCGAGGCCCTGAGGCTTCTGGAGTGTCTCCGGCCCTAGAAAGGATCCGGTAACTTGGCCCTAGAAAGGATCCGATTTTAGCTTGAGGGACCCCAGCATGTGCTGGTGTTGGCCTCCAGGCGGTCTCCCAGGCAGGTCCGGGTCCCCACGTCCCCCGACACTGATCTTCTATCAGGAGCTTCGGGAACCTTGGTGTTCACGTGGGCATGCACTCCCTGAGCGTGCCTGGTTTACGCCATAGTCTTCTTTCAAGGGGGTGGTATTTCCATAGCTTTTCGTCATTCTGCCTGTGGCCGCACGGGCTGTGTTTTTTGTGTTTTGGTGCCATCGTGGTTAAGGTCCTTTGTTGAGGGGCGTGGAGATGTGGCCCCTTCCTTCCGAGGCTCAGCAGCCCAGCTGGGGCGGGAAACTGCAGGTAGAAACTGATACAAGCCCCTCAGGCCGCGTGAACGCTCAGACGTTCGTTAGTGCCGTTAGCGCTGCCGGGACAGTGGGCAGCTGCGGTCCCAGGCCTGCTTCGTTTCCTCAGGTACGGCTCGCGGCTTGAAACCTCACGCGGTGCTTGGACACGGGAAGCAAGTCAGCAGCACGCGTCCTCCTGCGTCAGACCGCCCAGGCACCCGTCCCTGGGGCGCGAGGGGTCTGAGAGAAGGATTCCGGCGGGCTCCCCGGCTCGGGACGTTCCTTTGTAGGAAAAGAGCGTTCTGTTTTCACTGCAGGCCCGTCTAGCCGAGAGCAAGATGCGTCAGCGACGCTTGGTTTCAGAAAGCGGCTCAGTGGATGAGCTATTCATTTATCCTGGTGTGCCGAACGCGGGGTGTAGTCCTCACCGGCAGGGCCGGCCGCGGGCCACGGGGCCAGGAAGCAGGACCCTGGAGGAGATTGGGGGCCGACCGCCATCTCCCGAGGCCAGGAGGGCCGGATGGCAGCGGGAGGTCCGTGGGTGGGCTGTGGGGACGGGCGGGCGGGTGCCGGTCCTGCACTCAGAGGTGCCGGCGGGGCGCACACGTGCCGTGCGGGGCGTCAGGGGCGAGCGAGTCCCCGCAGGCTGTGGCTGTGCTCAGAGGAGCAGCCCCCCGGGCGTTTGGCACTGTCCTCCGGTCACTGCTGCCTCGTTAGGTGCGCTTTTCAGGGAGGCCCTGTGCTGGCATCGGTGCGAGTGTGGCCTGGACCCTTGAACTCCGGTGTCCGTCCCAGCAGCACCTCCCACCAGCCGTTGTGAATTAAATGCTGCTTGTGACCCCTTACCCTTGCTGCTCTTAAATTCGTGCTTTAAAAACAGCTTAATGAGGGGTTTACTGGTCCAATTGGAAGTTTTTATTAAAACCTATTAGTGCTGGAGCGGAGCTCGCCTGCAGGAAGCGATGAGACCGCCTCCGAGGGCCGGGCGGACTCCATGACAGCAGATCCCACCAAACCGTCTCCAGACCCTTGTGTCCCAGCTCTGCGCTTTGCCCGGATCTCATATCCTCTGCTCTAATTGATGGTTCGTCTAATTCCCTTCCCAGCCCCCAAGCCCGAGAAAGCAGTTTCTCGTAATCGCATTACCCCCATAATCAGAGGCAGCCTCTCCTGGCCTGGCCTGTGAGCTCGCCGGGCTGTGCAGCCTCTCGGGGGTGTCTTTCCCTGTGGTTTCCAGGGTGCTGGGGCTTGACACAGCCACTCTCCTCGCATGGCCCCGTGGGTGTCCGCTCTCCCTCTCCTTGCTCCCCGCCAGTGACACTGGCCGCTCAGCATTGTTTGGATTTGGTCTCTTGTCCGCTCGGGTCCTTAGGAGGGACAGAGAAGCCCGTGCCAGGTGGTCTTTAGAGCTCCCGTGTGACCTGCGTGGGCTGGGAAGCATCTCAACTAGCAGGCATAGCCCTTTCCAGAGTGGGAGGCACCGTCTTGAACGGCTTCTGCCCCTTACCCACCGTGAGCAGCCCTGGCTGGCCACGACCGCCTGAGAGACAGGCCCAGAGACCTCCTGTTGTCGGCCTGTGTTGGGTGTTCTCCGTAGTGACCCGGGCTGCCTGCAATTTCTGGTGCTCTCTCCGTCAGGGTCTTGGGGCTGGTCCTGATCCAGGAGGAGCATTCTTTTCTTTTTTTTTTTAATTAAAAAAAATTTTTTTTTAATCTTTGTTTATTTTTGACAGAGAGCGTGTGAGCAGGGGAGGAGCAAAGAGAGAGGGAGACACAGAATCCGAGGCAGGCTCCAGGCTCTGGGCTGTCGGCACAGAGCCTGACGTGGGGCTCGAACCCACGAACTGTGAGATCATGGCCTGAGCCGAAGTCAGACACTCAACCGACTGAGCCACCGGGGTACCAGGGGGAGTATTCTCGCCTCATTTCCGCCCCCACCGGCCCCGCCATCCTCTCTTTGCCCTGCTGGCTCTGTCGGCACACCACTGTTCCCTTCTCCGGTCCCTGGGGTCACCAGTGCAGGGAGACTATGCTCCTGGAGAGAAGGAGCCGTCCTGAGGGGCTGCGGCCCCGGGCGTCACTGAAGGCGCTCCTGGCTGTGACCCACGTGGCACAGTTGTCCCCCGGGGTGTGCAGTGTTCAGCCCAGCGTGTTGAAAGGGGAAAGTCAGGTCTGGGGTGCCGGGGCCCCTTTGGGCAAGTCTCTCAAGGTGCTGGGTTCTCCTCCCTCGTGTGCACACGCGGTAGGTACATGGTGCTGTTTTCCAGTGTGGTCTTTTGCATCTACGGTCTGCTCCTTCCCCCCGGTAACCCCTATCTTACCGTATTCTCTTACCCTGATGCCTCCTCAGATCTGTGTGCGAACACATGTGCACACACGCTCAGGTGAAGGTCACCGCACACCCAGAAGGGGCTGATGATGGGCCATTCTCTTCACTTAGGACTATCTGGTGAGAATTACTAAGACCTAGAAGAAAATCTGTTTTAAAGACCTTTCTTCCTTACGTGATCATTAACATTTTGCTTATTCTCCATTTTCCCCATCACATCTAGCTACCCATTTCTATTTCTGAAACTTGCTTATCTCTTTAATATGCAGAACTCTAGAATAGAAAAGAAGCATTTTGTTGCTTTTAGTCACACTTCTAGTTCTGAATCCATGTGGGTGGCTTTTGTCTGAAATGCCTCTAAATTGCCTTTTATTTTTATTAAATTGTGTAGATGTGGATGTTTGACTCGCATTTGCTTTTGGGGGGCTTTTGGATTTATTTCCAACGATTTGGAATAGAAATCTGGAAAAGGGTTTGTGTCCAACTTAAGACTTTAGAACAGGAAAGTTGTTATAGATTAAATGCGGCAGAGCCATGTGCTTTGGAATTAATACAGTGTCTCTTGTCAGCCCATGTTTGTGATGGTGACATCACGTTTGGTGAACTGTTGAGTCTCCGGATGCTGGTCCCCTGGGGGTTGGGAACCATGGTTTTGTCACCACCCTGTTTTCTGGAGACTTGCTGAAGTCCCTGCGGCCAGGGTCTGTCCGACTGCCACACACTCGTCCCCCACACCCTCCTGCTGTTACCATTATGGCTGCATGCTCCTCGAAGTGGCCTTTGCACCCCTACCCCCAGCTGTAGTTCCAGCTCAGCTCCTGGGCACTACTGAGTGCTTGTCTGTTCCCTCCTTTATCCCTGTGGCCAAAACAGCCTTAGGTTGTCTCCACGGTGGGTCTTTTCAAATACCTGGTTTTATCTGATTTTTTAAAAAATGTGTTCTAGCTCATTAATTTTTACTTTTTATAGGTTGTTTCCTCTTTCTGGGAGGAAAGGGTTTATTATTTCCTAAGATCTTGAGTTGATTGTTTAACTCATTAATTTTCCATCTCTTCTTACCTGCTAACGAAAGCATAGAGGCAGGTGACCACTCCCCTCTGTGTCTCTGGCCACCCACCCTGCCTGTTTGAGAGTCCAGTGTCTTCCCGATAATGGCACACAGTATACTTTTTGATAATTGTCAGTGCTGATGTCTCTTTGGTCCAAGTGCTGTTTAGAGAAGAGCTTCCAAAGTCCCAAGCCCTCAGGGTTTTGTAGGGTACCTTTCGTTGACCAGTTTCTGATTTTATTACACTGTGAGCAGATAATTGGGCCTTAAGATTGTTCTTCTTCTTTTTTTTTTTTTTTAATTTTTTTTTCAACGTTTATTTATTTTTGGGACAGAGAGAGACAGAGCACGAGCAGGGGAGGGGCAGAGAGAGAGGGAGACACAGGATCGGAAACAGGCTCCAGGCTCCGAGCCGTCAGCCCAGAGCCCGACGCGGGGCTCGAACTCACGGACCGCGAGATCGTGACCTGGCTGAAGTCGGACGCTTAACCGACTACGCCACCCAGGCGCCCCTAAGATTGTTCTTCTAATTCTAAGAAACATTGGAAATGTGCATGGACTAGGAAGAAATCGTATGTCACAGCTTATAACAAAAACAGCAGTGTCTTTTACCTCTGCTCACCCCCATTCTGCTTCCTGGAGCAACTCCTTTACTTTTTTACCATTGCTGGTATTTATCTCCATATTTCTGAGTAATACATTTATGGAGACTATTCTTGGTGTATCACTTAAGCTTTTTTCTATATTCTTCCTATTATGAATGATAAGGATTACTCTCCCTCCCATATCCTTCTCTTTCCCTCATCTCAGTACAAGTGTGTCACAAATATAGTAGATGAAATTCATATTCAGTCTTTACATTGTGTAAATGTCATCTGCTGAGCCAACAGTAAATTGTGCTCACTTGTTTCTAGTAACTCGTTGTTTTCCCTGGAGCTAATAGTTGCCTCTTCTTTTTTGGTTTGCTTTGTTTTTCGTCTCTGATCATGCTTTCACATTTCATTCCAAATTCACCAACACAACTCTTTGACTTCTTCCAATACTATTTTTACCGAATCAAACATATTAGATGATCTGTCACTTCCTTTCCCTATTCCCCACCCCCTTCATAGAGATTTTTTTCTTGGGAACTATTACCACCTGGAGTGGATGCTTTATAGGTCTCTGGATTTGGAGACTGCGGGGCAGGTTAACTCTTTGCCAGGTTGGGTACCACTGACCTATTTGTCCTTCTTCCCATCTTAGAGATCTTTATAGTTCACAGAGACAGGTACCTGCAGTTGTGCTGGGGTAAGGCTCAGAGACACAGCCACTTGTCCACAGCCGCCTTCCCCATGTATATTCTAGAGCATTATTCTTCCTCGGGAAGAATCATTTTTAAGCCCATGTTTTGATCACATTTTTTTTTTGGTCACATTTGATCTCATTTGGTCATAGCTAAAAGCAACTGGTGAGATGGGTCCTTCCCTTTACTTCTGCAGCATTAGCAGTCGCCTGTCTGAGGCAAGAGGAACCATTGCCCCCATGCTCCTTCCCTGCCAGGTAAACGCTGATGTGTCCCGAATCACAGTGAACAGCTGGGAGGCCAGAGAATGGCTTTGGTCTCCTCAGACACCATTGCAGCCACTGGCTGGCCTGGAACCTCCAGAGTCTGGCGTGTGTCCCTGGAGCTTCCTGGCTCCGATGCCCCATTGTCGGATGCAAGAGGAGCACAGCATCGGCAGGCCTGACCTTTGCCAACGCCACTAACAGGGAGAGGCATTGTTAGGTTAGCCCTGGAGTAGCAGCTGTGTGCCAGCTTCTTTTGTAAATGCTTTGATATTTGAAAACAGAAATCTTAAGCGAGGAAGCCATGCTTTGTTGCTGTTACAGTAGCAGCTCTTGTCTGTGTGGATTCATTGAATGGAGACACCGATACCGGTGCAGTTTTAGTGCCGTTAACAGTTCCTAAGTGTGTACAACGCATCTCTTCTTAATGGCTTGTGTCCTCTTACTGAGCATTTTATACCTCTTTTAAAGCACGATCCCTGTACTTATTATGGGCATGTGGCGGGTCTCATATTTAAATGCCTCCGGGGGCGCCTGGGTGGCTCGGTCGGTTGGGCGTCCGGCTTCGGCTCAGGTCACGATCTCGCGGTCCGTGGGCTCGAGCCCCGCGTCGGGCTCTGGGCTGACGGCTCGGAGCCCGGAGCCTGCTTCCGAGCCTGTGTCTCCGTCTCTCTCTGCCCCTCCCCCACTCACATTCTGTCTCTCTCAAAAATAAATAAACATTAAATACCTTTGACAAGGAAGAGCATTGCTGGCTTTCCATTTGGTATTAGCCTTGATGAGTAGCTCTTGAACATTTGGGAGACTGACGTGCGGACAGGATTGTGATTAATTTTTGTACCACGTCCACTCGCACCTGCCTCCACAGTGGCTGCTCCCACTGTGGGACAGTAGCCCCCAGGGCCGCGTGCCTCTCTGCAGTCCGCCTCCTGCACCTGCACAGCCGTGCTTCCCAGCCCCGGGCCCGGTTTCGTTTCTCTCCAACCCCCCACCCTCTGACGTGGGTCTTTGCGTCATCTGTCGGCTTATCATCTCTCTACCTGCCTTCCTCTCACCCGAGAGTCCGCGCGGGAGGGCTGGGGCTTCACGGGGTCCCCAGCACCACCACAGCACATGGGACGGGGAGGGGCTCGATCACAGCGTGGCTGGTCCCTGGTGAGCCTGTGCACGGGTCCACGCTCGGATGCCGCGAGGAGGCAAGCGGTCTGGGTTTTTCTAGGCTGGCACACTCTTTTTTTTTTTTTTTTTTTTAATTTTTTTTTCAATGTTTTTTATTTATTTTTGGGACAGAGAGAGACAGAGCATGAACGGGGGGAGGGGCAGAGAGAGAGGGAGACACAGGATCGGAAACAGGCTCCAGGCTCCGAGCCGTCAGCCCAGAGCCCGACGCGGGGCTCGAACTCACGGACCGCGAGATCGTGACCTGGCTGAAGTCGGACGCTTAACCGACTGCGCCACCCAGGCGCCCCTAGGCTGGCACATTCTTATGTTGTCACTCTTCTCAAGGCCGCTGGCAGCTCAGGGCCCTATGCTCGGTGGAGGGTGTGACTTGGTGTATGGAGAAAACGCATTGGCTTTTTTTTCGCTGACGTGTCTCCGGAACTCAGACCGCCAGCAGAGCCGTGGCCTGCGTTCTGGTGCTTCTGAGAGATGGCTGCGTTGAGGCACGTGCGGCCGGCGTCCGGCGCGTGGCCGGCCCGGCAGCGTGGCAGCCTCGGGTCTGGGCACACAGCACCTCCTCCTGCTCGGCCCTGAACTGGGCACAGAAGCGCCGAGCAAGAGGACCGCAGTCCGTCGGCTGAACGCAACCAGAGGCAAAGCTCAAAATGGAAGACTAACGGTGGAGCCAGAGGCAGCCCCCGAGGCGCCGTCTGAGGTCCGTGCCCCTCGGTAAGAGCCAGGGTGGGTTCGGGGTTAGCGGTGGCACGGCCACACTTTGGTCCCGGGTTTCCAGGCTGAGGGGGGCTCCCGTACAAGGCAGAGCCCCCGAGACCCTGTCCTCTTCATGACGGCCAGGCGCGTGCCCGCCCTGGGGCGGGGCCCAGCCGGGCGCTGACCCGAGGCTGTGGCTTGTCCCTGGCGAAATGGTGCCAACAGGACCTCTGAAAAGGTGGTCCTGACATAGTTTCCGACTCAGAAGTGTTGCAGAGTCCCCGTCAGCCTCCGCCCTGCGTCCCCGCAGGTGGCACGTAACTGGTGGAACAGAGACGTCAGCACTGGCGGGACGGTCAGCTCGACGAGACCGTGGTTGGGTGTCTCTAGCTTTCCCACCAGTGCCCCCCAGTCCCGGGCCCCTCCTGGGCCACACTGCACATGCCGCCTCGTCCGCTTTGCCCCCTGGGGTCTCTGCCAGCCTCCCGGACTCTCCTGACTTTGACAGTTCTGAGCGGTTCTGGTCACCTACTTGGTACAGCGTCCCTCACGCGGCGTTTACCTGGTGTTTCTCGTGACGAGACGGGTCACGGGGGTTGGGGGGGGGGGGGAGGTGCCCTTCTCGTCACCAGATCGGGTGTCTGAGTCCTCACGACTCCCCACAGGTGATGCTGACCTGGATCGCCTGGTGAAGGTGTGTTTCCGGGTGTGTCCTGTGTCGGGTGCATTTTCCCGTCCCTCCTCTGTCCTCTGGAAGTCGATCTCTGGGCCCCGCGACCCCAGGGGAGGGAGGACTCAGTGACACCCTCAGATGACTTGTGTATGTACACTAAAGCCACATAGTCGCTGTTGAAAATTGGGGGAGTTTCTTGAAGTTAGGCGATTACCCTGTTTTTCCTTCAGGGTTTGTCCCCGGACTTTA
This sequence comes from Lynx canadensis, assembly GCF_007474595.2. Classification (NCBI taxonomy): domain Eukaryota; kingdom Metazoa; phylum Chordata; class Mammalia; order Carnivora; family Felidae; genus Lynx; species Lynx canadensis. Next base: position 1,100,367 of record NC_044318.1, on the reverse strand, counting down.
GGCTTCCTTGTGGCCGTCATTACTGTGACGTCCTGGCGGTGATTTTCCTGTTTCCGTCATCCCTTCTGTTGTGAATTGCAGTTCCCCTATGAGGAGGAGCTACCCTCTCTCCCCCATTTCTTTACTAAATACTTGTTTATGTCGCTGTGGCTCCTCATTCTATTGTCACAGACTGGGATCCAGCACCACGAGGACCTGCTTTGGTGCTCATCGCCCAGCCTTGGCTGCGGGGAGCCCCGAGGCTGGCTGCCACACCCTTATTGAGCACCCCCCGCCCCGACTTCCCAGCCCTACACGAGCTGCAGGCCCTTCTGGTGATTTCCCTTCTGTAGCCCTCGATTCAGCTCTTTCCCCAGGGGCCTTGCTTCTCTTTCACGGAGAACGGTGTCAGACACCCAGATCCGGGTGCTGGGTGTGCTCGTGGCTGACGGGGTGGCACTGCTTCTCTGCCCCACGCCGGACAGAGCCAGGAAGGGTGTGAATGCTTACAGCGCACCACTGACCAGCAGCGAACCACTGTCGGGACCTCCGTGAGCGTCGGAGGCCTGACGCCGCGTGAGAGGAGCCCATCTCAGGGGCCGCCCACAGCGCGATCCTGGCTGGGGGCTGGGGAGGGGGCCGCCTACACGCGGATGGTGATGGGGGTCTCTCAGGTCTACGCCCGGGTCAACACCACGGAACCCGGGGCAAGGAGTCTACGGGAACGGTGCGAGGCTCATCAGTTTACTCTGAACCTACAACTGCTGTAAAAGTAAGAGTTTAAAAGTACACAGCACAAAGGGTAAGTGTTAGCACGTTAAATCTTTAAAAAGCCACGTGGGACGTGTGGGGAAGCCAAATATGAACTGTAACAAATGAACCTGTTGATTAACATGCAGCGTTTACACACACGTGTGTGCGTGTTCTCCATAACACGTCTTCTACGTTACATGTCGTGTTTGTGTTATGACGTGCGCGTAGGCATCTACTAAGTAACTGCACTGAGGGGTTGAGGAAGGTGTTTTCACGGCGTGCCCGGGTCTGGTACGCAGACGCGTGAGACGGCGTGGATGTCACGGCTCTTATCATCAGGAGGGGTTTTTGAGAACAAACTACTAAGCCACTGTGAACAGTGAGCAGTTTGCTGAGCGGTTTTACGTAGCTAAGCACGTAAAATAATTCAGCCCAGTGGTGACGAGAGACGGTCGTCAAGCCAATAACCAACCGCTGTATCCAACAGTGGGCATTTGGAAGGACTGTCTATGGCAGCGCTGGGGGCGGTGGGGCAAGTGGGCACTGCCGGGAGCACAGGACTTGGCGCAGCCTCCCTGGAGGACGTGTGGCTGCCCGGTTACACATGTGCCTGCCGGTCACCAGCCTCACTTCAGGATGTTCTGCGGCAGGATTAGGGTGTGCGGACAAACTGCGAGGGGCTCAGCACCATGTTCATGGCAGGAGAAAATGGAAATACACGTGAAGGTTCAGCTGTGGAGAATTAGTTAAAATTACATCTCTGCATTACTAAACACCACGATGTAATGACACACAAAGATACTTAAGATATGTTAAAATGGGTTTTAAATGGTACATACTACATCCCATTTTTAAAAATATTTTATTTTTATTTATTTTTGAGAGAGACAGCGCGCGAGCAGGGGAGGGGCAGAGAGAGGGAGACACAGAATCCGAAGCAGCTCCAGGCTCCGGGCCGTCAGCACAGAGCCCGACGCGGGGCTTGAACTCACGAACCACGAGATCGTGACCCGAGCCGAAGTCGGATGCTCAACCGACTGAGCCACCCAGGCACCCCTGCAATTTGCTTCTACAAAAGTCTTCCAAAACTATTTTGAAGTATATGATCAGGGAATTAGTAAGATTTACCTCTGGGTGGTCAGACTGCTTTTCTCCTTAGTTCCAGTTTATCTTCAGTGAACATCTCTGCTTTTGATTAAGGAATAATACATTTGTCTTAATATTTACTGAGTCGCTTCTAATAAAAGGAGATCAGTGGTGAATCAGATGTGGGCAGATGTGAGCTGGGCACAGGACTGGAGGAGCCCGGGTGGGGGCGGCCAGAGGAGGAGAGGGAGCCAGCGAAGCTTCGCCTGAGGGGCGCAGTGAGGTCCGCTCCCAGCCGGGTGCCCTTGGCCGGGTGAGAAGTCCTTTGCTCTCCTGGGACCGGGTGCTTCACGGTGCTCGTGGCTGGAGGCGGGACAGGGGTGGGGGTCGGGGGCCGGTTCTGAGCGCGGGGACTGCGGTGGCCTGCCGGTGCTGGGGGCTTGGGAGGAGTGCAGGTTTTCGGAGGACCGCGGGGTGTTGAGACCAGGAAGGGACCCTCGGATCGGTCTCCTGTCTGGACGGGTCCGAGCTTGCCCTGTGCTCTGGGCTGCTGCTGGCAGGAGACGCTGGAGGCAGGCGGTGCCTGGAGGGTCCGGGGAGGGGTCAGGGAGTCCTGGGCGTCGACTAGGCGGGGAGGGGCTGGCAAGGCCGGAGAGACGGTGGTCTCCGTCGAGCCACGGATGAGGGCCAGTGTGGGCGTGGGAGTCCGGGTGCGTCCGTGTGAGGAAAGCAGGACAGCGAAGTACTTCCTGACCTATATTTAGTGCTGCGGGTGCTCCGGAGTTGGTCCCCAGAGCCGGGGGAGGCGGGGAGGGGACGCGCTGCGTGGCGCCCGGTGCCTCCGCCGGCCGGGTGAGGTCACTGCCCTCCTGTCCACTCAGTCTGTGCCGTGTCTCAGGTTTTGTGTGTTTGGGCGGCAAGAAACCTCCCCCTATCTGAGTGAGAGCTGTGCGATGTGCCTCAAAAAAGGCCAGGGCTTGGGGATGAAGCGACTCAGGAGACAGGAAGCCGTGCTTCTCGCCACGCCAGGTGGCGTTCTCCGGGCCTCAGAAGTTTCCGGACTCCCCGCGGCTCGGGCCCTTCCCACATTCTAAGCACGTATGTGGTTCTGTTGCGAGACTCGCGCGAAGGTCCCGCCTCGGCACGGCGCCCGTTCAGAACGCACACCACGGCGCAGCCCGCGGGGGAAGGCTCGCGCCCGCCGCCCCATCACGTGGCTTCGGGACCCGGTCCGGGATACTTGGCTCAGCATCAGCAAACGGACAACTCTCTGGCTTTTTCCCCCTTTTGATCGTGCCAAAGTCAGCAATTACAGTCATAATCCCCGAGGAAAACGACAACTGAGAAAACAACAGGTGGGCCCGAGCCCGGGGCGGGTGTGAGCCCCAGGGGGCTTTGCACGTGCAGGCCCTGCGCTTTGGGGCGCACGGTGCCGCCTCTCACGTGGCCACTGGACCGGAGCAGAGTCCTCAGTCTTCTTGGGCGACGTGGCTGTCGTGCGCCAGGTTCCTGGAACCTCCCCTTCCTTCCCTCGGGCCCCATGTGACACCCCGCGTGCGCTTCTGTGCAGAGAACACGCTCCTGCCCTTTTCCTGCTCCCACGCCAGGCCGCCCAGGGGCGGCCGTGACAGCTGGCGCACCACCAGCCGCGTCTCCCCACCCTTCAGCCCCCTTCGGAGCCTTTGCCTCCTTACAGAAGCCAGTCCCTCTGAACATGGGTCTCCTGTCTCGGAAAGAGAAGTTCTTTTCCCAGCTGCACCTGAGCGGTCTGGGTAGCAGAGGCCCCCTGCTCCCACACCGTGGCTTTGCGCTGCCCTCCTGGCTCCTCTTTCGGGAAACGCGTGCTCGTGCTGCTGGCCTGCACGAGACTCGAGCATGTCCCTCGATGACGTGGGATTTTCTCCGCGAGGCTTTTAAATATCTTCTTAACAGACTTAGTCCCATAGTCGCTGTAAGTTTGGCTTCTGGGACGAGCGGCAGTTTAAAACATCGCAGTTCAGTGTGTGGCGATTCCCGAGCCTGCCGGCAGTCCGTCCTGGATGTCCCCGTAGATGCCGATTCCTTGCTCTGTTTTTCTTCAACTTTTGATTATGAAAACCCTCCAGCACACACACACCATCTCCGTGTTGACGGTGACCCTGAACAGGCAGCGGCCCGGGCTTTGCTTACCGCCTCCCTTCCTGCTCGGCCGGCCGTGACGCAGATCCCACGCGCTGTTGTTCCACCTGGACGCGCTTCATCACGTGCCGCCCCGGGTGGGGTCTGTGACCATGCACCGCCAGCACACCCGGGACACCGGGGGGGGGGGGGGAGGGCGGGGACAGCTCCCACCTTTAGTCCGTGTTAGGGGACGGCCGGCTAAGCAAGCGCCTTTCCTACGGTCCCCGTGTCCAAGTGCGCACCGACACGCCCGATGGGTGCCCCCTGCGGCCTCTCCACGCCCCTCCCCCTCTGTGCTCCAGACAGGACTTGTGTAGTCCTGCACAGAGCAGACTGCTCTCCAGGCCCGGTGGGCCAGCCACAGGGCTCCCGGCTACTCCAGAGTCGGCCTTGATTTGGGCAGGGACGTTTGGTGGGTGCCGGGACTTCGGTCGCTGCCGGTCAGAAAGCTCGGGCCACCTTTCCCCTCTCTCTGCGACGGTGAGATTGCTGAGGCCACCTGTCACCAGCCTGACCTGTCCTTTAGCAAGTTCTCCGTCAGCAGCAGTGAAGGGCCGGTAGCCTTGGTGGCCAGTCTGGAGCTCACGTTCTTGTTTGTTTGTGTTTTTTTTAATGGTTATTTACTTTTGAGAGACAGAGAGAGAGAGAGAGAGAGAGAGAGTGCTCACAAGAGAGGTCACGTGCAAGTTGGGGAGAGGCCGAGAGGAGTTTTGCAGAGGGGCAGACGGAGGATCCGAAGCGGGTCTGTGCCCGCGGAGAGCAGCGAGCCCGATGCAGGGCCCGGACTCTTGAACCACGAGATCATGACCTGAGCCGACTGAGCCACCCCGCGCCCCCGGAGGGTGTGCTCTTTGCTCAAGTTCCGTCACTCTGCTTTTATCAGAGTTTTGCTCGGTTGGTTGGTTGGTTGATTTTTCTAAAAGTAACTTTCCTTCATCAACGGTTTGGTTGCTCTAAATCTTGTGCCTCTGAAAAACTCAAGACAAACATGTGTTCCTTTCCCTCTTCAGCGTTTGTGACAATCACTTGGTCCCTAAGCACCTACAGGAGTCCTTCTAAGGCCATTTGCAGTGCTGCTGATGCCGTTTGATACTTGAACTCATTTTCTGTATTTTTTTTTAAACTTTCCATGTAGGAGATCATGTTTTTTTCTACTTTAGGTCTTAGAACTTTTTATTATTTTCACAGTGGCTAAGGATAAGTCTGATTAGGACTCTTAAAATCGTGTCATTATGGGGGCACCTCAGTCTGGCAAGCATCCAATTCCTGACCTCGGCCCAGGTCATGGGCTCCTAGTTCGTGCGACCGCGCCCCACGCCAGGCTCCATGCTGACAGTGCAGAACCTGCTTGGGATTCGCTCTCTGCTTCTTCCCGTCCGTGCGTGTGCTCTATCTCTCTCTAAGTAAATAAACTTTAAAAATAAATAAAAAACAGATAGCTAAAAAACAATAAAAATAAAAATAAATAAAAAATAAATAGCTGCCGTGTTTAAAAAAAATCAAATCACATGACTATGAAAAATTTCCAGCATACCAAAAAAATAAAAATAAAGGATTATATAGTAAAAACCCATACACGGACCATCTAACTTCTACAGGTTGTTATCTTACTTGATTTTTTTTTCTGTGATTTAGCTAATCTACTCACCTCTCCGTCCGTCCACCAACCCGTCGTATATTTTGATGCGTTTCAGAGTTAACGCCACATGGGTACACTTGAGCGTCAGGTCATTGACTGAGCTCTAGTTAAACTGTGAACTGCAGTGTTTTAAACTGCCGTTTGTCCTAGAAGCCACGCTTAGAGTGAATATGGGAATGAGTCCTTTAAAAAATATTTAAACGCTTTGTGGAGAATCAAACATTATAGAGGGACACGTGAGAGTTTTAAACACGCCAGCAGGACGGCTCTTTGAGCTGTTCGGGTTGTTTCCCGCGACAAAGAACTCCCACACAATGAGATGCGAAGATCTTAAGCACACGCTTTGAGAGTCTGACAGACCTATACCCCTGTGTAATCCAAATTCCCATGAAGATACAGAAAATTAGCATCACGACCGTTTATGCAAAGGTAGCGTTCTATCTCAGACTGAGTCTGTAAGAATTTCCAGGAGGGACGCCCGGGTGGCTCAGCTGCTTAAGCGCCTGGCTCTTGGTTTGGGCTCAGGTCATGATCTCGCGGTTTGCGGGACTGACCCCCGCGCTGGGCTCTGCATTGGCAGCATGGATCCCGCTTGGGATTCTGTCTCTGCCCCTCCTCTGCTCCCGCTCTCTCTCTCTAAATAAACAGTAAAAAGAAAAAACTTCCCGGACCGTTTGCACAATGCTCCCCACGAGGAGGGAAGGTTTGCTTCTTGCCCCGCTTCCCAGCTAACTTTCCAGAAGTCCTACTCAGCTGACACCTCTCTGCAGACAGCTGTGTCCCGTCCCTTCCACACTAGGGACCCTTGGTCTCAGGGGTCTGTGGGGAAGGGCCAGAGTTAACTGTGAAGGACAGCTGGAGGACTCACCTGTCTGAGAAGATGAAGTCGCAATGCCCCAAATGAAGCAGGTTTTATGTGGCTAATACTAGGGAAAGTTCTGCTTTCTCATAGGCTGCGGGGTTTTTATAATGATGTCTGGTGTTTCCCATTTCTTTGCTGCTAACAGAAGGCTCTGAGGTCACAGTCTTACCGCTCTGATTTACGTCCAAAGGAAAACGGCTTGTAGTCTTTTTAAGCACGGGCTATGACGGCGAAGAACTTTCTGTCTAGTGCTGCTTAGACAGACGAGCCTTATCCGTGCTGCTGACGGAGGCTGGTGGTTTTTCCCTTCACACGTGTGCTGGGGTTGTTCCACTTCCTCTCTAGGTCTTTCTCTCAGCATCTTCTCTGCGCAAATGATTTGGGTGCCTCGCTGTTGGCAAAGCTTGTGGATTCCTGGTTCTAATCTCAGAACGGAAAGTCCGGGAGGCGCAAGAGTCCACATCTGGTTCGGTGTCTCCTCACCTCCGTCGCTCCTGACGAGTTGCTGCCATTCACCCTGTCCCTTCTCCACACGTCGTAATGTCTCACTGTCCTCTGCTGGGGTCCTGCCTTTGGTTTACAGCAGTTAGGCCGTGTTGCGCCTCTGTGCACGTTTTTTGGATCCTGTCTTATGATTCCCTGAGGTTCTTGAATTTGTAACTTGTGTCTTTTACCAAGTTTGGATAATTTTTGCCACTATCTTCTCCGTTTTTTCCTGCCCGTCGCTCTCGTCTTCTCCTAGGATTCCACCCGTGTGTATATGTAGGGCCTTCTGACGATGTGTGTTCTCCATGCTGTTTTGTTCTCCAGGCTTTACAGAGTCTGGTCTGCGGCCTGCGTAACTTCAGTCGAGCTGTTTTCACTTGGTCCTGTCCTCTCGACGGCTCTTAGGTTCATCTGGTAAAACTGTAATTTGAGACGCTTTCTTTTTCAGCTCTCGAACTCGCTTGGTTCTTTCTTGCCCAGCTTTGTTTCTCTGCCGAGTGGCCCCATCTGTACGTGCCTCGTGGGCAGGTCTTCCTTTATCGGCTTGAACACCCTTCGCCTGGTCTCTGCGGAGCAGGGTAGCCCAGGGAGACGCGCGGTCCGTGGCACCGTGTGTGTTGGGCGGGCCGTGCAGGGATGGGCTGAGGCCTGGTTCTAAACGTTACGTCCAGGGAAGGCCCTCCCTGAGAAGGGTGGCCTCCAAGCAGAGAGCTGGCCGACGGGCCGGAGAAGGGGGCGTTGGCGGCAGGGACCTGAGGCGGGCCTGGGCCTCCAGCCTGGGAGGAGAGCCCAGGGTGGAGGGGAGGGGAGGCGAGGCGAGGCGGTCAGTGGCGTGCCGGGTAGCTGTATCCTCTCCCCGCGGGCCGCTCGTGTGGGGTCTTCCTGATGGCTCACGTCAGCGGACTTAACGGAAACCTAGTCCTCACTCACTGCGCACTGACCCAAAAGAAAGCCCTTCTGGAGACTTCTCCTGATGGCATCACAGACTTGGTGCCTGAGGATATCAGTGCCCCTTCCCATCACCAAGCCACCACCCCAGGCTTCTTTGTGCACATGGTCCGGGCAGTACCGGCTGCCGACAGCGCCACCCGGGGTCCTGGTTCCGTGACCGCTGCCCGCCTGTCCACTTCCTGTCCCGCCGAACGTACGTGCTGCCCAGAGCAGGTGTGTGGGGCGGGCCGCGCCTCACGGGGTGAGATAACTGGACACGCGGGCCCCTCCCGTCAGCCAGGCCCTGCCCTCCTTCAGGTGACAAGGGTGTGCCTCTTAGCAGCATCGAGGACAGCAGAAAGTGTTCGAGGAGTGTGTGGAAGATCTAGAAAATCAGGTCATTCTTCAGGACCGTGTGGGGCGAGGGTGACCCCACTTCCGCGGGCACGGGGCTCAGCCGCAGCGCTGGAACGAGGCCCGCGCCGCGCAGAGCCTCCCAGCAGACCTGCCTCCCGGTGTTGTCGGAGAGCGGGGGGAGGGTCCCCCCCCGCCCCCCGCCCCCCGCCCCCCGCCGCACCGTGAGCCCAAGCGGTGCAAGCCTGCAGGGCAGGTCCAGGGTGACCTGGACACCGGGCAGCGTCTTTGGGATTGCGGCAGGCCACTCCAAGACAAGCTCCTGGCTAATTTTCATGCCCGGCAAACAAAAGGCAGAGACACGGTAGCACATCGTGCCCTTCAGCCTGATGTATGTTAAATATTTGGAATATATTAATCCTAAGAAATCTCTGTTGCTAGATCTAATTTCCGTTGACAGGAAGCATTTTCATATTTATCCAAAACCAGTAAAGCCAGCGAAGGTCATTGCTCTGAATTTTGCTCTTGGGCTAGCTGGTGACACCTGCACGGTCGTGAGCAACAGGGGACACCTGGGGCTAGGAAGTCTGGTTGCCGTGGTAACCGAGCATTACTCTACGCCGGTGGACAGAGGGGGAGGGTCGCGGCGTGGGTGTGGGTCACACAGGTCACTTCCTGCTCCCTGCAGTGCCCAAGGACAGCCTTACGACACAAGATTCGCAATTTTCTAAACGATTCATAATTGGGAGCGTGCAGTTTTAAAGCGAGTTTATTTGAAGCCCGAAACCTTTGACCAGCTCTTTCAAACCTATCTACGTGCCAGAAAACTCACTCCTGTTTACGATCCCGCATCTGAAGCGTGAGGCCCGCTTCCTTCAGAGGCCGGGTCTCCCCTCGCGGGCTGTCCAACAGCAAGGTCGGCGGCCCCCCACGTGCCACGTTTGCCCCGCTCAGGGTGGTTCCGGAGGATTCTGGGGCAGATCCGGAGCAGACCGGGGGGGGGGGGGGGGCAGGAGTGTGGCCCATCTCTGGGGTGGGGCTGGAATCAGTACCGCCCGGCCCTAGTCTGTCTCCTTGGGGCAAGAGTGGCTACACAAGCCAACCTTGTGGCTGAAAGGGGTCGCCTAGGCCAGGCCCCTCTCCGTGCCCTTCCCTGCAGGCACACGGGTGATGCCTCCTGGCTGCAGCTGGTTGCCATGGCGACAGTGCCTGCAGGGGGACAGAAGGTGCCGGTTGGTACCTGTGAGGGGCAGGGTCACCCCAGAGCCGTGCCTGTGGGACGCTCCCACCCTCAACGACACAAGGGCCCCTGGAGTTTGCGTAGCCAGCAGCCCCCTTGGGCCCCGTCGGTGACTGCGCAGAGCACACTCTGGCGTGCTGCTTCGTAACTTCCCGTCCTGAGATGGAACCTGGGAAGACGAAGAAAGTGACTTTCCAGGGCTCCGAGCACTCTGCAGGTGCCGAGGGTGGGGCCGCTCCTCTCGAATGACAGCCCGTCTGGAGGGAGGCGTCTTTCTCCTTTTTCCCTGTTTTTAACCCGAAGCTAATGGGTTTCCTGCTTCTCATGCGGACGGTGGCTGTCACTCTTGAAGGATCCATAGGTGCAACGCTTCATTATTCTAAGTAACTGTAATAGTTTTGGGGAAGGTAACGAGACCTCGGTTGGTACTGCCTCTCTGGAGTGGCCGTCTGCACGCCTCCCGCCTCTGAAGCCTTGGTTTAGGTTGTGTTTTTCTCCCAGGTCACAAGTGGCTTAATTTGTGCCGGGTGGCCCTGGACTCCGGGTGACTTCCACGCAGGCGTCGTGCGCGCCTCGCTCGCCAGGCGGGTCTGCTTCCCGTCCCAGGCGAAGGGATCGCCGCGGAGCGGCCAGGTCGCCGCCACCATCCCGCGCGGTTCTCCTGAAGGCGCCAGGCACGGGTCCGGCCTCTCAGTGATGAATTTTCTGGATCTTGAACAGAAGAGCATCTTCGCTCTCCTCATGTCCCTAAGTCCACAGGGAAGGTTTGATTTAGTGAGCAGGTGCCCCGAGCTGAGCCAGAGGGGCAAGGGACCCCCACCACTGACAGGTGAGGTCGGGAGACCCAGGCCCCGTGCGCTTCTCTTGTCGGAATACACGGAGGGCCCAAATTCAGCGTGTTTTACGGGGTCTTTCCTCGGAAGTCCCCTGCGGCTGCCCTGGCAGACACGGGCCACACGTCACACACCGTGCAGTTTTAGATGCTGGTTCGGGAGCGCCGGCCAAGAGAGCGTCCCCTCTCCGACCACACAGGCTGTCCGCCGACGGCAGGGCACAGGGCTGTGGCCGCCCAGGGACCCGGAGGACGTGGACGTGTCCCATCGACACCTCCGTGAGAGCGGCCTGCCCCACCCCCACTGCCCGTCTCCTCCTCAGAAGGGCAAACAGAGCTTGGGAGCCGCCCCGCTACCCGACAGCTGCTGGGGCAGTCACCGTCCGAGCGTCCGGTCCCGAGCACCGACCCCTCGTCTCTCACAGCTGGGGGCCTTCCCTCCGGTTTCGCAGGAAGCTTCCCAAACGCGGCCTGTTCAGCACTTGTCAGCGTTACTGGAAACAAGCCAGGAGCCACAGAAGTCAAGGTTCCAGAAACAGGGAGCTGCGTGGGCCTCGTGCTTCGTGGCTCCCTAGTGGGCGTTTGCGACCCCTGCCCCAAAGCACGTGGGCGTCATCCCCGAGGAGCATCCGTCGGGGCGGAGCCTTCCGGGGGACCCCGTGGCACTCGCACACCAGTGAAGGGGCCAGAGTGCCCCGTCCCCTCTGCGAGAGGATACGTGTGAGCGCAGGTTGGAAAGGCACAGGCGCCCTCTCGAGTGGGACTCGTCACTGAGGTCGGGCCCCCGGCGGGACCCGCCAGTTGTGTCTGGGTCGCCCCAGCGCCCTGCCGCCCGGCCTGCGGTGGTGCCCCCGCGGCGCCCCGGCCGTCCTCATCGCGACCTCGGGGCTGCGGGAAGCCGTCCGGCTGCACCCCTGGGCATTTGTTTTCCGGGGCCGCCTTCCCGCCACGCCGCCCGAGAACAATGGTGTCTTTGTGCGGATGTGTGTGGCACAGCTGCTCCACTCGATGAGATCCAGGCGGGGGAAGCAGCAGCAGGTGGGTCTGTGGGCCACCCTTTCCTCCCCGGCGGTGTCGCGAGCGCTGATGGCCCGCGGGCCGGCGGCCGGGGAGGCGGCAGCTCCAGCCAGATCGGGGGAGCGGAGGTGGGGGGGCAGAGGCGGCTCTGCTCTCCCTGAGCACCCGGGCAAGGTAGGGAACGTTCCAGTAGGTTCGCAAGGAGGCAGGAGGGCAGGTGACCTTCTGCCAGTACACGTGAGTCCCTAAGGCGGCAGGGCGCCCCTCGCCCACCCCATCGCCTGCTTGGCGGCACTTAGGTGGGTCTCTGGGCCCTGCCATTTGCACATCACTTTGATTGGTGTCATTCAAGCTGCGTATTAAAATTCCGCTCGTCACATCTGTGCAAAGTGAGGTGGCAATTAGAGAAGGCGGGCCTGGCACTCTGGGGAACGCCGTGCACCCACGTGAGCGTCACAGGCTACGAGGCCTTTCCGGTGAGTGCCGGCAGACGTCCCCGTGCCTGCGGTGTTCGGGGTGGACACTCCACCTTGCAGCCTCCGGGGCTTGCCTGGCTCTGCCCAGAACGCCCTGGACCCACCTGCCCGCTCGTGCTGCTGCGCGGCGGCACGGGCCTCCCGCCTCCTACACGTTCTCGCCACACGGGGGGCGGGATCGGCCCAGTGGCAGGACGACAGGTACTTTGTCAGAAAGCAGAGGGGCCCGTCGATGAGCGCACGGCAGCGGTCAGCCACTTCCAGGTTCCACGGCACGCTTGGGTCATGAAGCGACACCCCAAGAGGAGGAGTCCAAATTCAAGGACTGCTCTCTCACAATAAAACTAGAGCGGTTGTCATAAAAGGAACGACGTCTGGTTTTTTCTGGTCGAGACAAGAATGGGGGTTGGAAGTAAACTGTAAAGCAAAGGGCCTCCATCACCGTGAAGGGGAAGAGCACCTTGAGTCGAGATACACGCTCAGTCCGCGTCTGGAATTTCCTAAGACAGACCGAGTGCAAACACTTCCTGCATTTTTCCCCCTTCTCCCGGGAGAAGTCAGGGTTCTCCGCTCTGGGCACGTGCAGGCGGGTGCTGGGGAGCCAGGCTGAGCCCCCGTGGCTATCCCACACGCTAAGTCCCCCGCACACGGGTGGTACCAATGCCCCTTCCCGGCCTCGCCAGAGCACCTTGTAGGACCATCTTGCCCGTGACTAGTGTGGGCCTGGCCACAGCTCGCCTCGCTTCCCCCCTCCTGAGGGCACCCCTCCCCGGCATCCTAGGCCTCTTTCTGCATCTGGACTTTTCTCTGGGTGGTGCAGGGTGTGCTCTGGTGGCCCCAGTGTCCCCAGCACAGGTGCACGTGGCTCAGCCGGGACAGCCCACGGATGCCACGCTGGCCGGTATAGGGCGGGACTCGCCGCCCCTCTGGGTAGGGGCCGGTTTGCCCGCCAGCCTCGGTGCGGGGCACTGCCTCACAGCAAGCGGACCCCATTCTAATACCCAACTGACCTGGAACCGGGGCTTCAGAAATGCACAGAACATACGAGAGCAAATGGGTCCCCCCCATTTTGTTATGAAAAACTTCAAACCACAGACGAGTGTCCAACGGGCACAGTGAGAATCCACACACCTGCCACCGAGACTGAGCAGGCCGTTCGTGGGCGTCATCATGTCCCCCGTCTCCACCTCCAGTGCATCTCAGAGTAAGTTGTAGGCATCGAGCCATCCGTGTAGCCCTAAAATCTCGGGTTCAGGACTCAGTTAGGGTTGTCTCTTTGCAGTGGTTTTGTTTTAGAAAGAAATTTACAATGAAATACACAGACCTTCAGGTGCCTCTGACTCACACCCTGAGGGGGTGTCACCCCCCAGGTGTTTTCCCCTGTATCAGTTCCCATTGTTTTCCCCTGTATCAGTTTTGCTCCTTCCAGAACCTTCTGTGAATGGAACCATAGTATATGGACCCTTGTCCAGAGTATTTTTCGTGTGCGTAGTTTCACAGGTTCATCAAAATGAGACAAAAAAGAATGTGTGTAGGGGCGCCTGGGGGATCAGTGGGTTAAGTGTCTGCTGACTCTTGACTTGGGCTCAGGTCATGATCTCGGGGTTCATGGGTTCAAGCCTGTGTTGGGCTCCGTGCTGACAGCACAGAGCCCGCTTGGGATTCTTTCCCTCTCTCTGCTCCTCCCCTGCTTGTGCACACATGCGTTCCCTCTCTCTCTCTCTCGAGGTAAATTAAACTTTTTTTTTAAAAAGCATGTGCAACATGCAGAATGCCACGTAGCCTCTTGTGAAAGGCCGAGTGACAGCAGCCGGGAAGCTGTCAAGGTCTCACGTTTCCACGACAGGCCAACTCAGTGTCCACGGGTGCACGGAACACCCGCCCCCACTGTGCCCACGCTGCTCACCGCACTGGTCAGCTGGGTCCCAGCTATTGCCGTCACAGCCTGTGGTGGAGTTGCTGGCTGCCCCAGGCCAAGCCCTTACAGGGCTGACAGGAGGCCGTTTCATTTAGAGCCCCTGTCGCCTGTACCCGCATCTCCCCCAGGCCTCCCCGCTCACCTGGGACCACGTCGCCTGTACCCGCGTCTCCCCCAGGCCTCCCCGCTCACCTGGGACCACGTCGCCTGTACCCGCGTCTCTCCCAGGCCTCCCCGCTCACCTGGGACCACGTCGCCTGTACCCGCGTCTCCCCCAGGCCTCCCCGCTCACCTGGGACCACGTCGCCTGTACCCGCGTCTCCCCCAGGCCTCCCCGCTCACCTGGGACCACGTCGCCTGTACCCGCGTCTCTCCCAGGCCTCCCCGCTCATCTGGGATAGACTGGGGCCCTCATGTCCGGGTCAGGCCATCTGGCCTCGTACACTCTGTTCTGGTGAGGTGCTCTCAGGGAAGAGCCCACAAAGCTCTGCTCCCGTGTTCAAAACTACTGAATTGAAAAGGCTTCCACAAACCCACAGGCGGTGCGTGCTGGGTGTGGGGCCCGTGTCAGGTCTGTGCAGTGCCCTGCAGAGAGCCTGGCTTGGGGTGCTGTGGCCGTCCCACTGCCCTCTCTGACATGTGCCCCGGCCTGGGGGTGAGACGGGTCCCTGGGCCACACCACCTGTCCTGGTTGAAGCATCATTGAAGTTAAGCTGAGTTTGGAAAACGTCTGGCTGTTGTTAATGTGGCCTTTTGTGTCCTTACTGTCATTCCAGGATGGGAGTCCCAGCTTCTGGAAACAGGATTCCTGGGAATCTTCCTGTGCCCTCTTTGGACTCTGTCTCGACTGCCCACAGGGACCCCCCCGTCCCAGATCGTTCTGTGGGGCTTTCGGTGGCTGATTTTCAGAATCATGCTTGGAGCGGTAAGCGGAACCTTCAGTGGCTAGGCTTCAGGAAGCGTGCCGCAAAGGAGCCACGCCTCGCTGCCTGCTGGCTGGGCTGTGCCCGCGGGGCCCCTTCTGCTGCTTTCCGCGTTCGGGGGCCTGTTTCTGAGTCCTAGGAGTGCCCCCGGCCCCCAGTCCTGTGCACAAGCACTTCCTGTGGGGCCTATCTCGACTCTGAGCCCGCTCCACAGGGAGACTCACGGGCAGAGTCCCTCCTGGGGGTTTCTGGAAGGTCTGAAATGTTTTACGTGGTTTAAATCAGGAAGGGTGGCAGCGGGTCAAGGACACACAGTCCCCTGTGACTGTCACCCCAGAGAAGCCGTGCAGAGTCCTTCCCTTGGGCACCTGGCTTGTTGGCCCTGAGAAGCGTCTCCCAAAAGCCAGGCGTGCTGGCGGCCGCCTCGCTCCGGCGTGGCCGGTCGATGCCGTGGCCCGCGTGCTGCCCGCCTGGCGTCCTCCCAGCTCGCGCCCTCCTGGGCCCTGGCGACCAGGGTTCCCCGGCCGCAGACTCCCACGGGGCCCGTGCAGGGGCGCGTCGGCTTCCACCCCCCCCCCCCCCCGTCCCCCTCAGGTGTCTCGGGAACATCATCCGAACCTTCCAGTCAGGAGGGACTTGGTTCCTTTCGGCCTGACTAGCGTCCGCTCTCTTGGGCTTCTCACTCTCCGCCGATACGATCTTGCTGCTTATGCCGGAGCACTGACTTCCTTTACGTCGGGAGCCCCGGCCCCCGGGTGTGCTGAGCCACCTGTCTGCTTTGAGGTTTCGCAGGTGCGGGCGCGCACGAGCTCACAGAGAGCACGCTTCTGCCGCACACAGCGGTGGCTCTGCCCGCGTCCCCTTCAGTCCAGACGGCCCGCCGTCTCCTGTCCCCCGCGCCCTGGCACCGGCCGTCTGGCGTGCCCTGCGCCCCTGGCAGGAGGCCCTTGTCGCTCTCAGCCTGGGACAGCATCCGTGTGTCCCATCCCTGACTGGGGCAGGCCCCGCCGGATCTCTGTGGGGCTGCTTTCCGTCCCTGTGCAATCGGTGAGTGTTTTGTGGCCGGGTCCCATAGAGTTCCGTGGCTGCCGCGTCGTCGTCAGATGTCCTCCCCCCCTCCCGGCACCGGTCTGCCCCTCCGTGGCTGGCGTTAATTCGATGCCCTTCGTCCCCGTTACCCGTCTGGCCTGTGGGAGCCCGTCTTCGTGCCCTGTCGCCTCAAATCCTGAGTGGCGCCAGCCTTTAACTGGGAGTCGGAGGTCCCTGAGCAGGACAGGCTGCCCCAGGTCCGTCCTTCCTGCCGGAAGCCCGCGCTCCCACGCTTCAGACGCCCTCCTGGGCGTTCGAGCCCCTCATCCCCGTGTGACGACCGTCCGCGGTCTGGTTACTGCCGCATCTGGGGCTGTGTGGCGGGTGGGGGCGGGGCACCAGAAGCAGCCGCAGTGTGGGAGGTGGACGTGGTTGGTGAGCAGCACCCAGGCTGCCAGCGAGGGGAGCCTCGGGGGCCCGCGTGTGGCCCCGACGTGGCCCGCAGGGCTCGCGACCCCGGGCGGTGCGCGTCGCTGCAGGTCCCGGGAGCTGGCGTGCGGGGCGAGCGCGTGGCCAGACCCCGCCACAAAGACTCCTCGTCCGGCGGTCAGACGGCGGGCCTGACGTCCGCGGCTCCTTCTCCTGACACACGGAAGTTATTTGCTGTGATTAGCGGGCGTGGTTGCGCGTCCGTCTGGGACTTCAGTTTGGAGTTTTTCTTCAACTGCTTTTGAAAATCCAAGGTGTCTGCTGTTCGAGTCCCTCACCGGGGACCACCGGCCTGGGACCGCGGGCTCCCGAGGCAGGAGAGCGGCGGGGGAGGGGCGCCGGGTGGCGGAGCGGCGCCCACGGGGCCTGACAGCGCTCAGGCGCCTCTCGTGGCACTTTGATTGACTGTTCGCACCAGCTGGGTGAAAACTCTTCAGGTGCGCTAAAAGGGGTAATTACTCGATTGCGTCTGTGTTGGGTGCCGCTCCTCCTCCTCCTCGGCTGGAGAGCGGCAGCGGGGAGCAGGCCCGGGAAAGGACGGCGCCTGTCGCTTACGCGGGGAGAGGGCCGCGCGGGGAGAGGGCCGCACGGGCCCGCCGAGGACTGAGCTGCCTGCAGGTGCAGCCCCGGCCTGACCTGCGCCTGCTCACGACCGGCGCCGCGGACGCAGAAGCCACCCGGCCGCCGTCTGCTGTGGTCCCGGCGCGCTGGGCAGTGACCCCCCCCCCCCCCCCCCACACACACACACACGGCCCCCGGGCCTCCCGGGCCCCCGAGGCGGGTCAGCGTGGCCTCCCCAGCGTGGAGCCGGCTCTGCCTGTGAACAGCTGGAAAGCAGGCCTGGCACGTGACGCATGCTGGACGGCAGACAGCGGGGGTGGGGGGCCAGCGGGACACGTGGCGGGTGCCTGGCCGTCTACGAGGGGGCGGGGGCGGGCGGAGGGAGGCCCAGAGTTCCCTCGGCCCGCATCCTGCTAGAATTCGAGGGGCGAGGTACAGAGAGGAGGACCTGGGCACAGAAGGAGCCCCGAGAAGGACACAGCGCCCCTGCCGACCTGCAGAGGTGCGTGGCTCCCATCTAATCCCGACAGACAGACACTTAACTGACGCGGCCGCCCCGGTGCCCGGTCCGGATAGTTGTATAAATTGAGATCATCAAACCAAATAAGAAGCACCTTCCACTGAGAAAACTCCAGGCCCAGAAGAGACTTTACTGATCAGTCTGTAAAACATTTAGGGAAGGAAGTGAATCCTGTCCACACGCATCCGCGACACAGAGGAACCCCTTCTGGGCTTATTTTTGTGAGGTCAGTGAGGACGAGGACGTTTCAAGAAAAGGAAATTACACAGCGGTCTGTTCAAGGGCACCGGGAAACACTCTTGAATTATTAGCGAACGAACCCAGCAGCGCCTGAGCCGCATGATAGACGGGCTTTCCGCGGGATATCGAGTGGACGTAAACGAACCGATGCAATTCACCAAATGACCAGGTAAGAAGCAAGCTGACAAATGCCGTGGTCATCTTAACTGACCTAGGAGGAGAAGCATGAGAATTAAACACTCGTTCACAGCCGACGAATCTCTGGCGCCCTGAGAATAGGTGTCCTCCGCCCAATATGTGAGGCACCCACCCGATGCCGCGCTCACCTGAGGACACCGCGCGTGTCTGCCGAGGCGGAGCGCGAGGCGGAGCGCGTGCCGGGCGCCCACTTATCCCGTCTACCTGCTGTCGTACTGAAGATTGTAGCTCGCGCAGAAAAGCAGGGAAAAGCAACAAAAGCCCCGAATGCGGGAAGGGAGGAAGTGAAGGCACCCGTCTTCGCGGTGGAGGGGTCACGAGGTCCTCAGGACCAGCGTGTGCAGTTAGCCAGGTGTGGGATTCACGCTCAGGGCACACGGATCAGGCCAGCAGAAGCCGACAGGGAGTGCATTTGTGGGGTCGTCACTGTCGTGCCGTCCGAGCTCCTGTCTCCCCGCCCGCGGCGCCCCGGGGGTCCCACAGAGCCACTACCCAGCCACCCGCGAAGGCGCCGGGCCCAGTGGGGGTGTCGCCTGGAGCCCTGCGGGCAAGATGCCACAGCAGGAGCCAGTGACCCCCACAAGGTCTGGTGACAAAGGAACTTCTACCTTCCCCGAATCAACCTTTTCACATGCGTGGGGATCATCCCCGGAGCGGCGGGCACAGCGTGTGAAAACCTGAGGTACGAGCCCTCCCCAGAGCCCCCCAGTGCCTACGACTCGCCCACGGGGGGGCGTTCCTCACGGTCTGCCGCTACCCAGACGTGGACACCCACGGTGACATCTGCCTGGACACCGTCAAGGACGTGTGGTCTGTGTGTGTGACATCAGGGCCACCCTGCTGTGTCAGGAGAATCCAGCACCCATAGCCCTTTGAGCACACACGCTGTGTGTGAATAGCCCGGAGAAACCTCACAGCCTTTAAGAAGTACCTGCAGGAGGGGCGCCCGGGTTGGGTCAGTCCGTTGAGCGTCTGACTCCGGCCCAGGTCCTGCTCTCACAGTCTGTGAGTTCGAGCCCCCGCGTCGGGCTCCGTGCTGACGGATCAGGGCCTGGAGCCTGCTTCGGATTCTGTGTGTCCCTCTCTCTGTGTCCCTCCCCCACTCTGTCTCTGTCTCCCAAAAGCAAACAAACATTAAAAAAAATTTTTTTTAAAGACGTGTCTGCAAGAAACCTGCTCGAAGCTGGTCTCTCGCCAAGAACCCGGACTGTGTAGCCTCTCTCCTTGTGCTCTCTTTTTATCTTCTCCTTAGATCGTCTGCCCTTTCTTTCGTTTTTGTCTAGGACTCTGTATCTTAAGCTGTGGTGTCATTTTTGTTTCGTTTCTGTTTTTTAAATGAAGTCTCTGGTTGAGCCTTTATGAATACGTTAAATAAATACAGTGGTTTGTTTTTTACCCGCCTCCCCCCCCCCCCGAAAAAAAGAAAAGAAAAAGAAAATGTAAAATATGTCATTAATAACCTCCAAAACCATAAAATACTCGGGAAATTTTAACAGAAGTCTAACACTGTTCTCTGAAAGCTACCATCGTTGCTGAGAGAAATGAGAAAGGCTTAAAGAGACAGACACACTTGTGTGAGTCAGAAGCCTCAACACTGCTCAACTGTCCAGCTCTCCCCAGATCGATTTATAGATGCCGTGCAACCCAAACGTAATTCCAGAAGGATTTTCTTTCTAGAAGTTGGTGAACCGATTCTTAGATTTGTTTGGAAACGCCAAGGACCTAGAATAGCCAGAAAATCTCGCCTAAGAGGCACCCCCTTGTTCCAGGGTTTCCCAGGAGTCGCAGTTGGTGAGACGGGCAGTGGGGGCACAAGGACAGACAGCCAAACCCTTAGGAGGGTCAGCGAATCCAGAAATAGCCCCACACCAAAATCACCGTGACGCACGCTTTGGACGACTGACCGAGTCGGTGCCACCAAGAAAGACAAGGTGCTTCTCTGACGTGCAGCGCTCGGGCATCTGGTTACCCACAGAGGCCGTGAGCCCCAGCCCGCCACTGCGCCCGGGAATCCGTTCGAGGCGGGTTCCAAACGTGAAAGTGGAAATCTCAACACTTCTTGAAGGTAACGGGATGTTTTTGAATCAGAATCTTCTCTTCCCGACAGACACGAGCGATAGACGGCACCCACAATTCCTCTGCCCCGCACGGGGAGCCCGTGTCTGGGCCCGTAAAGGACGCAAGAAACCCAGCGGTCACGACGATCGGCGTGAAAGGGGGAAGCTTCAGCAGATACCCCTGCAAACACTTGAAAACTGCCCAGCTTTCCCAGCCGTTAGGGAAATGCCTGCCAGTCCACACGCAATGGGATGGCGTGTGCGCCCACAGGACCTGCCGAACCCACAGAGGGCGGGACCACACTGCAGCGAGCGTCCTGGCTCGGGCCGCACCAATCACCGCAGACCGAGTGGCTTGAGCGGTGCTTCCTTCCTCCCGGCATGAGGCCGGCGGTGTCCCAGCGCCTCCCATCCCCGGTGAGGACTCTTCCCGTGTCCTCATAGGGGTGCGGGGGGACAGCAGCCCCGGTGTCTCTGATGGGTGCACTCGTCCGGTATGCTCAGGACCCTGCCCCCATGGCCCCACGGACACTTAATTACTTCCTCAGTCTAAATGCGGCTGCGGGGAGGGCCTGGGGAGGACACGGCACCGGCCCTTCACGGCAGGGGAGTGAACCAGAGAGCGACTGGCCTGTGGTGCTCTCCTGCGGTCGTGAGAAATGGTGCGCAGTTCACGGAAGCCGCGACGCAGTTACCTACAAAGTTAACCTACTCCACCCCGTCATGCTTCTGTCCTCAGGATGCCTGGGAATGCACTCCCCAAAACCCTCCCCCGGCACCAGGAGCTGGAGACCAACCACGGTCCATCGGCAAGAAGATGGGGACCAACCGAGCTAAGTCCCCGGAATGGAAGGCACCCGGCACAACAGGGACGCGAGTCCCGACACGCAGCAGACCCGGTGACCTCGCAGACGGCGCGTCAGGCTCCTCGTGCGGGGGCTTCCGGAACCGGCGGGGCCAGCGTGTGGCCAGGATCCGGGGTGGGGACTGACTGGGGGGGCATAGTGGAACGTGGGGGGCCGGGGAAGGGTCCCCCGTGCTGGCGGGGGAGGCACCCAGGCGTGCCCGTGCACAAAGCTCCTTGGCCACACGCTTCGGGCCTGGATGTAAATCATTTTTTTAAACCCGACGAGGCAAGCCGCCGGGGGCCTCCAGGGAGGTGGCCGATCGGCCCCTGTGTCGCACAGACAGCTATCTCTGTGGGCAGGGCTGGAGACCGGCACGCTGGCAGGTTTTCCTGGGGCTTCTCCGTCGCGCAGCAGAGAAGACCGCGTGCCCGCGAGCCCTGGAAAGATGGTCAGCCTGGCCGGATCTGCGGCCTGAGCTAGAGCCGCGCGACGCAGCCTCCTGGCCAGGCTCCCCGCGCCAGCTGCGGGGACGGCGGGCGGCCACGTGGCGCGACCACCCCGTCGGACTCCCTCCCTTGGGGCAGAGGCGCGGGTGTACCCTCCCGCTGGAGTGGCACAGGCCCACCCGGTGCTTCTCTGCAAGAGTCAGGAGCCCTTCTCCCAGGTTTCAACTCAGTCTTCGGCTTTAAAGGCACAGATTCCAAACACGTTAGTGGGGAGAGGCTTTCCATCTGCAGAAAATGGCAAACGGCGTGGGTGTCTGAGTCAGTGTTTAATAGGTTGCCTTTCATCATGCTTTAAAAAATTTTCGCTTTGTTCTCAAATCTCAACTTCTGTAAAGACAGACACAGGTACGTGTGTCTGTGGATGAGTCGGCGCTGGCCGGGTTCGTCCTGGAGACGCTGCCTGTCACCGAAGCCTGAGCCCTTTGCTCCTGGAGCTTCCGCTCCCCGAGTTGGACCACACGGTGGCTTCTCCACAGGCCTTGGCGCCACAGCTGTCCCTGATAGGTCCTGGGCCGGCCGGACGGCCTGCGCCAGGCCGAAGCCCGAGGTCTCGGGTGCCCCGAGTTCTGGGAGCCGAGGCAGAATCCCTGCCGCCGGGGACTCTTCGCGCTGGACGGCACCAGGGGGAGGCACACGCTTGGCCTCGGCCTGGACGACCGGACAACCGAAAGCATCTCCTTTGCCTACCTCCCTACCCCCCCCCCCCCCCCGGCCTCCCTGCGCGTGCGGGAGGCCTGGGTGCGCAGGCGGGCGGAGGCTCTTCGCGGCCCCTCCTCCGTGAGAACCTGCCGTGACGTGAGCGGTGTGGTCGCTGGCCCACGAGGAGGAGCGTGTGCACGCCGGGCCGCGGGGGTCAGGAGTCGGTCTGATGACCGTTAGATTTCACTGCCGGGGTGCGGCTGCTTCTCTTGGCTCTCGTTTTGTCAGCGCGCCTTTAATTTTTCCACATATTCTTTCCGTAGTT
Source organism: Lynx canadensis (assembly GCF_007474595.2). NCBI lineage: Eukaryota > Metazoa > Chordata > Mammalia > Carnivora > Felidae > Lynx > Lynx canadensis. The sequence goes on along the minus strand of NC_044318.1, from coordinate 1,078,300 downwards.
CCTCCGACACCATGTGCTAAATTATTTCATTACTGGTTCACCTCGTGGGAGTTTCATAAAAAACTTCCCCACTTCTTACTGACCAAATGCAGCCGAAACAAGCCACTTTCATCGGGAACCGTGTCTCTGCGGTGGCCGGCGCGGTCGTTGGCAGGTTCGCCGAGCGCAGGGTGCGGCAGGAGGGGAGGCCGGGCGCCGGAGCCCCCAGGCACCTCTCAGAGGCTGGCAAGGCACGAACTTTGCTGTTCTGTACGTGCAGGTGACCCCCCAGGGACCTGAAGGAGAGAGATGCCAGCGTGTTTCCCACAGGCCGTCCTCAGCAGGTGCCTGACGACCGAGCACCGGTGCCTCTCACGCTGGGTGCTCCCGCTCGTGGCTGTGTCTCACAGCAGCTGTGGCACCCGAGGCGGGACCCTTCCGGTGCTCGTCGTGGGCACACTGCCCTGCTATCCTGTTAACACAAGAGAAAAAGCCGTATGTTAGCCACCAGAGCGAGGCCTGTGGTCCTGCATTTTTCAGGTCACTTTGGCAGACCCGGGGGCCACGGCCAGGCTGCGATCATCCGTACTGTGAGAAGACGCTTTGCTCAGACGCAGTACGAGTCACCTGGGATGAACTCGACAGCGTAGACGGAACAGAACGGACGCGTTCCTTCCCAAATGCAGCTTCCCAAAGCTGAGGGGGACGGGAGACCTAAACGGCTCTGTGTCTATTAAATACACGGAATGCGTCACCAGAACCCGTTCCAGGGAGAAAAGCGCGGACCCAGATGGCTTCCCTGGTGGAATCTACCAGACGCTTCAGGAAGAAACGATGGCAGGCTCTCTTGGAAAGCGGGGGGGGGGGGGGGGGGGGGGGACACTTCCCAGGTTGTTTTACATGACTGATACAATGAAACAAAGCCTGATGAGGATATCACAGAAAGGAACAAAAGAGACCAGTACCCCCAGGAGCAAAGACCCAGAAACCCTTAGCAAAACACCCGTCAGTTTGATTCTGGCAATGACAACGCCTGGTTTCTCTCAGGAACGCGGGGTGGTTTAACATTTGAAAATCAACGGACACGGTTCCCTACAGTAACAGCGTAAAGCAGCAGCTGTGAGAAAAGCACGCGACACAGACTGACACTGGCTCGTGGCAGCGGGGGGACGTCCTGGGGGCACAGCATCTGAGACCGAGCCACCGGTCCTTGCTCGAGAGGAACGGGAGCCTTCACACCCAGCTAGCGTCTCTTCTCGCCGCCGCTCTCAGCGTCACGTTGGAAGTCTTGGTGCAGGAAGACGGGAAAAAGAAAAGGCATAAAGACTGGAAGAAAAGAAAGGAAGGTGTTGTTCACACCCCTTGATTCAATGGGCTGAAAACCCAGTGGAATCTAAAAACCGACTAGCAAAATGAACACGTGAACTCAGCGAGGACGCGGGAAGCAAGGTCCGTGCGAAGCCCAAGTCGTATTCCGCGTACTAGGAAGAGACCGTTAGAAAAGCAAGTTGTGAAAATACCGTCTACAGCTGCATCAAGCAAACCTCCAATACGTGGTCACAAACCCGATGGAAGATGCCTAAGACGTGTGTGTGGCAGGTGCAGGGTGTCCGTGGCGGGTGACGTGCGCTTGGACCCGCGCTCACAGGTCGGAAGACTGCTTCACCCGAATGTGTGTGCAGATTCAGGGCATTTCCTGTCAAGGTCCCACTGGGCTTTCTGGAGAGGTTAACATGCTGATTGTAAGTTTTATATGTAAATAAAGAGAATCTTGAAAAAGAAAAACAAAGCTGGGACACCTGCTTCCTGATTTTACAGCTTAATTTGAAACTGAAGCGTGGTATTGTCTAAGCTAGAAAAGTGGACCCAGTGAAGAGGGTCCAGAAATGGACCACATCTCCCCTATTCGGCTGATATTCAGCCAGGGTACGGAGTCAAGTCAATGGAAAAAGGAAAGCCCCTCTTTACAAAAGGTGCCGAAGTCACGGGAAATCTGCAGAGGAACGAAAATGAGCTTGGACGGGATTTCGTTTGCACCAGACCCTACTTTGAGGTGGACCACGGACCTAAATTTAAGAGCGACACTGGCAAGTTCCTAGAAGGGCACACGGAGGAGTACCTCTCGGGAACGTGCCCGCACAGGTGCAGTCGACCGATTTCCAACCCAGTCACTCCCTGGGGCAACCACAGAATTTGTTTTGCAAACATAAAAGCCAGGAAAACAAAGCTTTCCGAAGATAACACAGTTATCTTGGGGAAGGCACAGACTGCTCCGATGGCACAAAAAAACAGTAACCATTAAAAAAACTTTTTTGCTAAATGTACTTGACTGATATGAAAAATCTCCATCGGCAAAACCACACGAAGAAAACGAATAGGTAAGCTAAGACTAGGAAAAATATCTGCAGCGTGTACAGGCCCAAGCAACAATTAACCCACAGAATACGCAAACCACGGGAGAAACGCAGGCACGCGGCTCGAACACACCGGGAGGAAGCAGATCTGAGAAGGGCCGGGAGCCCGGGAAGCGGGGCCCGGAGCGCCCCCCCACACTGCCCGCTACTTCGGGTCAGGGATGCAGCCTCGTGGCACAGCCGTTAGCAGGTCCCACCCGGCGAGACGCGCACCTGCCCCCGCGAGCCAGCCTTCCTCTCCTGCGCCGTGCCGGGACAGGGGACGACCTGCGTCCACACGGAGGCCGCACACGCCCGCACGCCGCAGGTCAGCCCTGTTCAGAACGGCCAGACCCGGGAACAACCCAGGGTCCGTCAACAGGGGTCAACGGCGGTGCGCTCCTATGAGGGGCCACGCTCCGCCGTAAAAGGGAGCCCGCTCCAAAGGCGGCAACACGGATAAACCCCACAACGCGCGGAGCACAGCCTGGTAAGTCCGCGGGGGTGAGATCCCGGGGAGGCCGAGCCGGCGCTGGCCGCCGTTCCGTCCAGGCGGGCGGGGCCCAGACCAGCTTGGAAAGGGTCACAGAGAACGTTCTCCAGGATGGACATCCGCTTGCTATTTGGGGTGGGGGTACCTCATTGTGTGCAATCGTCAGAACACGCTGAACTTGAGACTTCGGATGTGTTTCGTTCCATGTAAGTCGTAGCTTCCACCCTCTGACTTGAGGGTATTGTGGGGTTTTACACGCGGCCCCTGCGGCGAGATGCGGCCCCGATACACTCCGCACACCCGGGGACGATGAGCGAGTGCAGCGTAACCGCGCAGCCACCCCCGGCCCTAGGGGACCCCCGCCGCGGAGAGCGAGGGCGGCCACCAGACTCGTCCACGGAAGCCACGTGTGGGGCGCGGGGTCGGGAGCAAGCAGGGGCCGCTCTCCACGTCCAGACCTGTGCGCGGCTGTGACACTCGCTGGCAGGGGGACAGTAGCTTCCCGTGAGCACGCGGAGCACACGTGTCTCGATCTCCTCCGGAGCCGAGCTGCCTGCCGCCTCCGTGTCCCAACCGCACCTGGGCCTCTTCCTCCGGAGGCTCCGTCACTTCTGTGGGAGGGAACGTTCTCGGCTGCGAGGAGGCCACAACTGGGTAGCTCCTCCATTTGCATTTGGATTGCTTCTCTCCCCCCCTCCCCCCCCCACCCCCCACCAGGCCCAGTGGCTGCCCTGAGGGAGCAAACCGGAATCATCCAGACCTCCGAGTGGGGGGGGGGGAGGTCGGAGCAGGGAGCTTCTGAGCTGGGGGGAGGACAGAGACTTTGAAGTCTGGCCCTCCTTGGAGTCAGAGGCCTCCAGTAAGACTGCGTCAAATGTAATTAAATGGGGTGCAGTGCGCCGCCCCATGACGGCCGAGCCCAAGCCGATGTCGCCAGTTCCTCGACACCGCGTCCTGGGATCCCCGCTCGGAAAGGAGAGCGGTTATTCCCACCTGCTCCAGCGAATTAATGCGGGCGGAGGAAGGGGTTTTCCCGTGAGGCTGCACTGTCCTTCCCTAGAGCGCCTAGGGGGCCAGACCTCAGACTCCGGCTCAAGAGGCGCCGTGGGGGGTTTCTGGAAAGTGCTTTCTGCGGTATTCTGACCTCTGGTCCCAGCTTCAGCCCCAGCTCGTGGCCCTGAGCCTGGCCCCTCGGCCCCCCTCTGCCTCCATCTCCAGACGCTCGCCTCCAAACGACCCAGGGCCTAACGGGCATCGAGTCCTACAGCTCACGGGGCCCGTGGTGTTCCCTTGCGTCCTGTGCAGCCCGTCACACAGCCTGCCGCAGGAGGACCCCACACGGAGGCCCGGCCGTTCTCCAAGACCTCTCGGGCCCAGGGGGCAGGGCGGAGGGAAAGCAGCGTTAGTCCCCCACCCCCGGGTTTCAGGCCAGCGCCAGCTCACTGGATTCAGCGGGTGGTCTCTGCGTAACCGTCCCTTGGTCTTGGAGGGTGCTGGCGGGGCCCTGCGGGCGTGGAGACGGGGCAGTCCCGAGAGGCCCCGCCGTGTGCCTGAGCCCCCAGCACCACGTAGGGGGCCCATGACTGTGAACCCCAAGCTCACCTGAGACACACAGATCCCCCCACCTCGCCTGCTGAGGGGCACACGGGGTCCTGCGGGCCCAGCTCCGCCCCCAGAGGAGAGGGGTGGCGGGAAGCCCGAGTGGCATCCCAGACCACCAGGCTGCTCTCGGGAGGGGCAGTGCCTCCTCCCGAACCCGCAACCTCGTTAGCATGGGTGGCCCCAGGGTCACCGAGGCCTCTCCCGAGGGAAGGAGCCGGCGTGGCCCCCGTGTGTGCAGGTGGGGAGGCAGTGGCCCGTCGGTGAGAGAGTGGGGTGCCGTGTGCGCGCAGGATGAGGCTGCCGCAGAGGGCTCCCCGGGTGTGGGCGCCCCCTGGAGGAGGCGGCCCACTGCCCAGGTGCAGCTCAGGCCCGGGAGCCCCTTCTGGCCCTCGGGTAGGAGTGAAGGCCGCAGCATGGAGAAGCCCATGTCCTTCCTGTGGGAAGGCCTTGCACCTGGCCTCTCCAGACGGGGGGTTCAGAAGCACGTTCTCAGGCCCGTGACCGTCCGGAGAGGCCCATCTGCATCCCGGGTGCCTCCCCCCGTGCCCCTGCCTCCTCCTGACTCCGGAGAGCGAGCCCGGAACGTTCTTGTGCCTTGCACTCTCCCTTCCCTGGAGAGCAAGGGTGGACGGCTGTGGGTCACTCGGCTCTCTTTGGATCTGGCCTGGCACTGGCTTGTCTGAGCCTTTTTTTTTTTTTTTTTTTTCCCCAGAATTAATTTGGGGCTGAAAAAGGCTGACAGAAGTCTTTGTTCCTTTGACGCTCACTCAGGAAGGAAAAAATCCGTGGAAAATCTGACATCTGCACTATAGGGAGAAGTCAGCGGATGAGGAGGAATATAATTATTCTCTGCTCCCGGAAGAATGTTTCAGATTTTTAAGTGTCTCATATCAACTTAGAATTTGAATGACATTTTAATTATTTTGTTTTTTTCTTCTTTGCCTGGTTTGAATCTCCAAAGAGACCCGCTCTTGGATTCCAAGGGGTGCGGGGAGCAGAGCTGTGCTCACGGGGCTGTCGCGTGACGGCGGCTGCTCTCCTGCCCCGCGGCAGGCACGCGATCCCCGGGAGCTCGTGGCCGTCCGCATCACCGGGACAGGCTCGCTCGGGTCTGGCCAGCAGGCACGCGGGACTTCTCAGAACTCGGTTTTCCTGCGGACACAAATGTGCCACAGAGCTCTGCCCAGGGGGTGTGTCTCTGGCATTTGTGTGACCTAAGCAAACCTAGTTTCCAGAAAGACGGGGACTCCGGTCTTCAAATAGCACACCCGGGTGCCTAGAGCTCATCTCCACGTGGGTGGAAGGTGCCGCCGAGAGGCTGGGTTGCCAGGGTGGCCGAGGGCCGGGTGTGTGCGCGACCCCCCCCCCCCCAGCCCAGCACCCCATCAGAGACGGCAGTGGGTCGGGGCTTAGGACAGCAGAGCGCTAGGAGCCCTTGGGGACAGATGTGCAAGCTGACCATCTGTAAGCCAAGCCCGCGTGCACGGCAGGAGCAATGCTAACTCGGTCTGTCAGGAAGCCTGAAGGGCCACCCCGTGTCGCCGGGACTCCCGTGTCGCCTCTCATCCCTGCTCCTTTGGGTGTTACCGTGTCCTTGCCGCCCGCCAGCCCGAAGTCTCGGCTGCTCCCCGTGCCGCACCCATCCTGTGGGCTCCGTGTTCCAGACACATCCCAACCTGGATGGTCCTTCTGCCTGGACAGCCGCGGAGGCCCCTCGTCACCGATCTCGTGTCCCTCTCTGGCCCACTCCGTCCCCACCCGAACCTGACTGACCCCAAGGCCAAGGGGACCCTCGGAGTTCCCGAACACAGCCTTTCCCGGTCTGCTCAGCTCCAGACCTGCCGGCCCGGGTTCCCTCACACCGCTGCCTGGCATTTCTGCCCCTCACTCCTCCTGCGGCTTGTCCCGGCCTCTCCAGGGCCGCCCACCTTCCTGCTCCAGGGCCCGGGTTCTCTTCTCGGCACCCTCCACGTGCCTGCCCCAGCGCAGCCAGAGAAGGCCTCTTCTGCGCCAGGCTTGACCTGTTGAGTTCTATGTGCTGACTACGCGGGTGGGAAGGCGGGCGGGCGGGTGGAAGGGAGGTAGGCGGGAGGGTGAAGCTGGTAGTACTCGGCCCAGAACTGTTGCAGCTGTAAAAACCACGGTCACGAGGGAAAGCGGAGCCGCAACCCACGCCCGCTTTCTGTCGGTGCGGCTTCTCCCCTTCTAACCGAGCTGTTATGTAAGAGACGTCGCAGCAGAATCTCTGGGACCCAAGCGGGGTCTCCAGGGCCGGCAGCGGACAGCCCCCTCCTAGGAAGGGACCGCAGGGAGCTGCGAGTTCCCAAGAGAAAGCGGGGCTGGAGGCATCCGACCGACAGACGAGCCGCTGTGGTCCCCGAGGCTGCAGACGGGCGGCCCTCCCTGCACGGCCTCTCCCCTGCGTGCCCGGCAGCTGAGCCGCTCCCTGGGCACGCTTCAGACCTGCTGTTCGTGGGGGCGGTGGGGACGTCCCCTCCTGCCCAGCTTCCTCTGCGTCCATAGAAGCGTATGCAGACCCGGGGCCTGTGGCTTTTCCAACCCGTCCGTTTTTAAAGCCTCCCAACCGCGTTCCTGCAGTCATGCTCAGAAAACCTGTTTTCAGGGTGCCTGGCCGGCTCAGTTGGAGGAGCCTGGGCCTTTTGATCTCTGGGTTGGAGTTCAAGCCCCATGTTGGGTGTAGAGATTACTTAAAAAATAAAAAATCTAAAAAAAGCAAAGGAGAGCTGAGTCTTGCATGAAGCACAGAAGGAACTGCCTTTGTAGGAGGAAGCCGGTGTTTTCTACACGTTAACACGGGACTTAGTCACAGAAAAGCCCCAAGCGGGCTTTTCGTACAGCTTCGTTCATGTCTTCTCTGGTCCGTGTTTCAGGTGTGAGAGAAGTTCTGTCCCTCAAAGCTTCCTTTGGGCGGCCCCACCGTGGCGGGTTCGCATGTCCTCGGGAGCGGCTCACGTCCTTCTGTCTTGTCTTGGCAGGGCCTCATCAAGATCCGGGGGGACCGGTGCTGGCGGGACCTCACTTGCATGGACTTCCACTATGAGGTGAGCCCCACACAGGGGACCTGCCCGCCGCGCCACAGGGGCGGCCTCTTGGAGGCCACGGCTCGGCTCACAGGGCTGCCCCCTCCTGCTTTTTTTCTCGGGAGGGGTGGGGGGTGATGGGTAGGTCACGAGGTGGCTTGCAGTGCCCCAGCACGTGGGGAGGGCTCCGTCCCGGAGGACGGGGCTCCCGGTGCCCGTGGCTGCGGGCCTGGCGGTCCCTTGGGCACCGGTCCCTCCACCGCTGTCCACGGTCCTGCCCGGGCACCCTCTCCGGGCAGGTGGGCTGGCCCCGCGCAACCCCAGGCTGGGAGGTGCTCCACTGTGCGCCCTGCCCCCCAGCCGTGGCAGACGGACGTGGGGGCAGGCCCCAGTCCCACTGTGCCCACGTTTCCAAGGCTCCCACACCCCGTTCCCCACCCCTCCCTGGAACCCCACCCAGGTCCAAGCCCTTCTGGACGTTCGTGTCCCTTCTGACCGCTCATGTTTGTGGGGGGCGGGGACCGCATTGGCCCGTGAATGAATTAGCCCGAGAGCATTCGGTGTGTGTGCACAGAGAAGCCGTCCCGGGTGCCACGTCCCTCTTGGTGACACTCCTGGCACGCGCCTGTCGGGACGTTTCCTTCCGCGTTTCCCGCTCCCGGCTTGCGGCTCCAGTACGGCAAAGGCAACGTGCTCTGCCCTTCTTACGAGGCGCTTGCTTGCAGCCCTCCGCCCCTTGGGGGTTTTCAGTCCTGACGTGTTGAGTAGATGCCGACTCTGAGTCCCAGGCACGTTCGGCTTCGCGTCCCCTGTCAACCAGCCCGGGGCAGGGACGTCCCCACGTGTGCCGCATTTCATGGGGGTAGGAGACCGTCCTCGGGGCACATGCGCCACAGACTCCCCTCCCCTCCTGCCCACGGGCCCACGGGTCCGTCCCTGGGTCCTGCAGCCACCTTGCCACAAAGTTCCAGACAGTAAATGTTCCTGGCTCTGAGGAGGGAGGCGGCGTGGGGCCCCTTGGGCTGAGCCAGGGCCCCTGGGGCCACCCAGCCAGTCCGGCCGCGTCCCCGCGACTGCCCGCTGTGTGCAGAGGAAGGGAGTCAGAGCAGGAGGAACAGGTGGCATGTGCCAGAGTCCCCGCGGCACCACCTGCCGTCGCGTGCCCGCAGGTCTTGACCAGAGTGGAGGCGGGACCCGGGACTTCAGTCTCGATGTCAGCAGGAACCTCGGCCAGCAGGGAGGGGCCGGACGAGCCTGCACGCGGGGTGGGCGAGGTGTCCCAGCCTCGTGCATCCTCAGAAGGGCTGGAGGCAGGTGCAGGGAGGCAGAGTTCCTGCATCTCTCCGGCCCTGCAAGGGGTCTGGGCAGACCGGGGGCGTGTGACCCACGTCTTGAGGAGGGGGCCAGCCAGCCGTGATGTCGGTGTGAGGCCAAGGCCGCTGGGAGTCCGTCTTCTAGGACAGGCCAAGTCTTGGCTCAGCGATCGTAGTGGAATCCAGGGTGTAAGGGAGCGGCTGCCCTGGGGCCCTGGTTGCAGTGCCGCTGTCGCAGACCGGGAGCCTGTGCCCCCAGGTCAGGTCTCTTGCAGGGACAGAAGCATCCCCACTGTCTAGGAGAAGCTTTTGCCTAGTGGATCGTGTTCCCCCACGCTCTGGAAGCTAGGTGGAGTGAGGGCACCCGACACAGGTCAGGAGGGGGGGCTGGGACCCCTCGTGCTATCTGCCGCCCGCAGAGCCCCGTCAGGTTGTCTGTGTGCCTGGAGCAAGGATGGGGGCCACACGGCCTGTCCTCGGTGACCTGGACTCCCCAGTCGGTGGCAGGTGGCAGTGGGATGAGAGAGGGCAGCTCGTTCACTGTCACGGCACTGCTGGCGGGAGGCTCACAGGAGGGACCCTCAGGGGACAGCCAGGGAACCGGCAGGGGTGGGGGGACAGGCACGCAGGTGAAAGGGAGGGAGGGGCTTCCGGCTAAGACAAGAACCTGGAGTGCCGTCAGCATGGGGGCTGAGCCTCTGCCTCCCCAGACCGGGCAGTGAGCCGGAGGCCAGCGGCGGGGGGGGTGCGTCGGCAGACCTCCTGCCAGCCCCAAGCGCCGACAGGAGAGGCCCGCACCCGACACCACAGCCTCGGCCCGCGGTGTCCCGTCTACGTCCTCCCGTGACCTGGGCGCAGCTCCTGGTGGACTCAGAACACAGGAGGGCCCAGGCAGGGCCCCTGCGTGTGTGTCATCAGCCTCGGTAGAGGAAAGAGCGGGTGACCTCCATGGACGCTTCCAGGATGAGCCACGGTCCCTGCGGGTCTCACGGTGGCCCTGAGCAGCCACAGCAAAGCCAGCCGTCCCTCAGAAGGTACCCGGGGCCCTGGCCCCCGCGCTCACGGGCTCTTACACGGTGAAACCGTCCACGAGAAAGGCCCCGGGATGGCCTCCCTGCCAGGCGCTCAGCGAGGGAGGAAAGGAAAATGCTGTCTATCTGCCGACACCTCTGTTCCCTGTCAGGGTGGCCGCGAGGTACGGTGGCACCCCACGCGGAGCAGCACGACCTCAGGTAGTGGCCCCCCGTGACCTCTCTGCCCAGAACAAACGAGCCGGGATCTGAACTCGTAAGCTTTACGATGCTTTAGTTCCCGGACGTACCCTGGACGTGCGCACGCCTGAGCGGGCCCCTGCCCGCAGCTGCGGGGACGGGCGTGCGGTGTGGTCTCTGAGCAGCCACACGGGCTCCCGCCTCACTGGCCACCCGCCAGGTTCCACCTGCAGCGCTTCTGGGGTCGGATCTGTGCCCCACCTCAGGCCGCGGGAGGCAGTTGGTAGATGCCAGCACCGGTTTCGTTCTAAAGTCCTTCATGCAGAGGTGACTTTCCGCCTGGGACACAAATCACGTTCGGCTCCCGCGACTGTGAGGTCCTGCGGTCCCTGGGGCGTCCGAGGGGCCTGTCACGTCCACTGTGCTTCCAGGCGCGACTTCCACGCCTGGGCGGAACGGCTGGCTTGAGGGCATCTGCGGGGTCCGCCTCAGAGCCTCGATGCCTGAGCAGACCCTTCAGGAGGCGGGTCCGTGCCACGCGGGGGCCCCCCGGCCTCTACCCCTCCGAGTGCGCGTGAGGCCGTCCACACGAGCACTGCCTCGTCGGTGTTCGCTCCCGGGGCCCCGAGCACCAGCCCAGCCCAGCGGGGACTGCCTGCCCGCTGCTCCCTGAGCCTAAGCCAGCTTTTGTTTGTTTGTTTGTTTGTTTATTTTTGAGCGAAGGAGAGAGACAGAGTGTGAGTGGGGGAGGGGCAGAGAGAGAGGGAGACACACAATCCCCAGCAGGCTCCAGGCTCCGAGCTGTCAGCACAGAGCCCGACGCGGGGCTCGAATTCACGGACCGTGAGATCATGACAAGCTGAAGTCGGACACTTAACCGACTGAGCCACCCAGGAGACTTTTTTTTAATTTTTTAATTTTTTTGTAATGTTTATTTACGGTCATTCTTGGCTCTCGGCCTCCCGGGTCCACACCAGGTGCTCCTTCCCGGGTGCCAGTGACCTCGGCCATGCCAGGATGCTCTCAGGGGGTGACTGAGGCAGGCTGGGCCCCAGGGATGGACAGCAGTGCCGGTGGGAGCCTCCGGCCCCTCCCAGGCAGCCAGGCGTCCTCCCGGGGCTGGGCGGTGTCATGGGGGGCTGCTCACTAAACCCTGGGCATCGTGTCCTCCCTCCCTGGGCGAGCTTCGGTCAGCTGCGCGTGTGAATGCCGGCCCGCCGAGCGGTGACCAGCGTCTTTCACGGCCCACACGCCCTTTCTGGCTGTGCCCGTCGGCCTCGGGTACAGCCGAGGGCACAGCTGGGGCCGCTCTACCAACGCCCCCACCAAGCACAGCAGGACCTTCCTCCTGCATCGCACACCGGCCCCAGCATAGGAGACTTCTGTTTGGGTCTCGGGCCAGTGGGTCCTGTCTGTAACTGCCACCTGGGGACCTGGGTTACCAGCTGTTCACACCATAATTTGATGGGGGTCACCAAACGCCCTTAAATACAGGGGTCCGTAAATCTGGAAGGAACCAGACTCAAGACTGACATTACTGTGAAAGCTACAAATGTTAACATGATGGAAGTGGGGGCTGAGTTAGCTCCCGTGGGTTGGGAGTCGAGGCTCTGTCCCCCCGCAGCATTCCTGATTTCACAGGAAGGAAGTGTATTTTGTGCGTACTGGGGACAGGAGGGGAACACAGCCTGGCTGGGTGCTTGTGGTGGCCCACGCCCTGGGGGCACCCAAAGGGCGAGCTCTGCCAGACCAAGTCCGTGAGAGGCAGGGGTGCAGCCTTAGGGTCAGCGAAGGTCATTGCTGCGCCTTCTTCGTATAGACCCATGCCGCGTGCCCTCGGGGCTGCTTCTGACCCATGTGCGCCTCGAGGCTTGACCCTGTCTTCCCAAGTTGAAGCTGGTAACAACCCCAAGGTTTTCATCAGATCAGTGACACGCATACTAGAGTGTCAACTCTGTGAGGCCAGTTAGTATAACCGAGTTCCCGCGTAGGTGAGAACTTTGCAAGTGTCCTTGTTACTGATTTCTAGTTCCGTTTGTTATTGTCAGAGATCATATATCATGTGATTTCAATCTTTTCAAATGTATTCAGACTTGTTTTGTGGCCCAGAATACGGTCTTCGTGAATGTTCCGTATGAGCCTAAAGCAGGAGTGTCTGTCCCGTATTCGCTGAGTGCTCGTGAAATCCAGCTGGATAGTAGGGGTTTCGTCCCCTGTGTCCCCGTGTTTTGTCTGTCTACTTGTCCCGTCAAGTATTGAGAGAGGAGCTGAACCGTGAAACCACAATCGTGGACTTGCGGACACGTGGGCCGGAAGAAATGACCCTCCCTCGTAGGCCGGTCCGATGCTCCCCCGGCCAGCGGCGTTCGCGCGGCCTGCATCTTCCACGCTGTGATTGTCAGCCCACGTGCGTCCTCGCGTGAGAAGTGTGTGGCGTTGGGCCCTGTTGCATCACCTGGTCAGACTGCCTTCCGGTTGTGTGTTCGTCACGGCGGTCTCGTGGCTGCTGCTGGTTTGCTGTTCCGCCCAGCTGTCCTTTACATCTTCTTGTGTCTTTTTCCGCTTCCTCTGGATTTCTTGGATGTTTCTTACAACCCCTTTCCAGCTCTTTTCTCAGCTCATTAGCTACAATCGTTTTGTTTCCGTTTCCGTGGTAATTTGAGGGCTTGCCGTGGGAGTCTGTCATACGTCACAGCTAGGACCGGGACAGTGACGCGCTCGCTCTCTCCCCGAGCCTCCCGCTGCTGCTGTCGCACGCGTCCTGTTACAGGAGCCACGGGCCACGTCGTTACTGTTGTTGTCCAGTCAAATCGGCCTTTAGAGATCGCACGTTATATCGGAAAGACAGCCTCGTGTGGCTGTCCGAGCCCTCAGCGTCTCCAGGGCTCCCCTCCGACCACCACCTGCTTTCCCTCCACCGGGCGGCCGCCCCTCACACCCCGTGGTGCGGGTTTGCTGCCGCGGGGCTCTTGATCCGAAGGCCTCTCTCCCCCTTGTCGGTGAAAGACGTTTTTGACAGACTTGTTCCGGTCCTTGAGGGACGTGGCTCCAGCGCCCTCTTGCTGGGACCCGGGCTCGGGCGGGATGAGAGCCCCCATGTCTTGCGAAGCCGCCACAGCCACCCCCGGTGTGTCGTGCTCTTCTACCCGGCGCCAGGACGGTCCCGGACCCGTGTGCGCAGCTCGCTTTGTTTCCTTCTCCGCCCCCGTCATCGGGCGGGAAGCGGAGGCGGCCTCAGGGGGTCTGAGCTCCCAAGATGAGCACACACGTGGCACCCGTGTCCGCCTTGGCGTCACCAGGGACGGAGCCTTCAGCCCTGACGTCGGGGCCCGCAGCAGGCCAGCCGCCAGCTGTGTGAGAGAACACGGTACATCTCCCGGTGTCACCGAGACCCTCTCCTGACAGGCGCGAGCGACGTCCACTCCCTGCCACCAGGGAGGCGCCCACAGGGAGACGCCTCCGTGTCCCCAGGGGACACACCTCCACCCCGCAAACAGATGCAAACTTGAGACCGCGGGGCGGACACCTCACCTCCCGGGCTCTGCGAGCCGCGCGCGTCCCGGGTTGGCAGTGATGGTGCGACCGGGGTTTTCTGTTGAACCAGAGTACGTGCAGCTCGAGGGTTTTCAAAACTTGTTTTTGAGACAAGGATTACGCACGTTCCTCTTCTCATTAAAACCTCACGCACATAATTCGTAGTCCCTAAAATGGGAAAAGGGCTGAAAAAGCCGTTTCTGTCCTCACGCTTCTCACTGAGGGCCTGGAGAGGAGGGCGTTGGAACCGACAGGATGGAACGTCGCTTTCCCCAAATCCTGAAACTGTTTTTTCATCACCCTTCGTGTTGTCCTCACGTTTTTCCTTTTTAAAAGTGTCTTTTTGGGGGGCACCTGGGTGGCTCAGTCGGTTGGACGTCCGACTCCGGCTCAGGTCAGGACCTCACAGTTCGTGGGTTCGAGCCCCGCATCAGGCTCTGTGCTGACAGCTCGGAGCCCGGAGCTGCTTCGGATTCTGCGTCTCCCTCTCTCTCCGCCCCTCTGCCACGTGCACTCTCATTCTCTCAAAAATGAATATACGTTAAAAAAAATTTATCTTTTTAAGGGACCCAGCTGTAAAATGACCCACGGGTCCCCCAGCTGACCATCCCCCGGCCTGCAAGCTGGGCCGAGCTCAGGACACTCGGCCACGATTCTCTAACGAGCTGTGGCTGCGGTGGTGAGCACAGCAGGCCCTCCTGCCACTACTTTATGGGGTGCGACGTTCCAGCCACCTCCAGGGTTTACAACCGGATTTTATGACATAGTGGTCTTTTCCAGCATCAGTGCAAACAAAAATAAAACTCTGTCTCCGCCTTGCAGAAGGGAGACCTCGGGACCCTCCCAGCCCCTAGGCCCAGACACAGCCACCCACGGGAGGAGCGTGAGCCTTCGGCCAGCGGTGTGGGGCCTTGGGAAAGGGAGCCATCCTCTCAAGGACTTGTCGTGGGAGGTGTCGGACACCCGTCACAGTACTTGTTCTCATTTCTGTGTGGCAGAGAAGCCAGGTGGAGGGCACGGGGCCCACTCTGTGGCTCACACCTGCAGACTTGGGGCCCCGTCCCCCCACCAACCCGCTGCCCCCTGCCGCGCCAAGCGGCAGATGATTCTACTGAGCATGTGTCTCTGCTTCTCGATAAGTAAGGTCACAGAAACTCGAAGGAACGGGAATTTGCAACAGCTGTCCAAGTTTATTACAAATTTAGGTCACAACCTTCTCAAAACCCCAACAGGGTCCCTGACCACTGTCCTGTCGAGGCTCCCGCTGCCGCGGGCATGACCCAGAGGTGGCGTCGGTGGGCTGCCAGCTGGGGAGGCCCCGAGCTCAGCCCTCCTGAGAAGACGCGTCTTGCCTGACCTCTGCTGAGAACACGCAATTACTCACAAAACCCCAGGAAACAGTCCCTTGTCCCAGAGATGCGGTTCCCAGAAATCTGCCCCAACCAGAGATAAACACGAAGTTCAAGAAATGAAAACTGGCAAAGAACATGGAGCCCCCAACTGGGGGCAGCCCCGCCCTGGGCGCCCCCTGCCAGGAACACAATGAGCCTGCCTTGGGCGGCTGACGGTGGCCTGGCCGCTGCAGGGCCTGGAGGCGGGGCCTTGGGGGGCTGGCCGGCCTCACCCCCGACCCAGACAGTTTGTTTCTGCCAGGAAGACACTTTAGCGACCACCGCCCGCGCCTCGGGCTCACTCCCACCTGCACGTCGAGGGAAGGAACAGATGAGACGCTCAGCGCCTCTCCCTGCAGCATGACTCCGTGAGGAACTTGGCCTCTCTCCCCCATCTCCCCAGGAGCAGGGGGTCCCAGAAGGCGGACAGCTGTCGCCGGGACCTCTGCAGATCGCAGGAGGGCCCACACCTCCGGAGAAGCAGATGTGACCCCCTGGTGCGGTGACTTCTGAAGGACTGACCTCTCTGAAGGCCAAGTAGAAACATGTCTCCGTGTCCTGTCACCAGCTGGAGGCCGTGAGCGAGGCTTGTCTGGAAGGGCCCAGCAGAAGAGACTTCCTTGTGCTTGTTGCTCAGTGCTGGACGGTCCACTGTGAAGGACGAGGGGCCGGGGGCGGCCTGTCCGCGGGGCCCCGTGGGCCGTAAACCCCAGATGATCGTGAAGAGGAAGGCGCATCCTGGGCACACGTGCTGTACTCGCTCAGGGGCCCAGGGAGCCCCACCCACACGCCTGCCACCGCGTGTCTGGGCCACGGAGGGTCCGAGTCGGCCGCACCCGGGGTTGAGGGCCGGGGGACCTGGAGAAAGCAAACAAGGCCCCGAGGCCGTGCGGGCAGGTGCGCCCTTCTTGTTCACAGGTGGGAACACGTGTCACGTGCTGAGAGCCCCTGGGACAGACGGGGAGAGGCCCGTGGGGTGCTGCCCCAGGCTGCAGACGTCTGCTCGGAACACGCGTAGACGCAGAGCTGTGAGCTAGACGGGTGTGGACGGAGCCACACTCGGTTTTCCCGCTGGGCCCACCGAAGGGCCCAGAGCCCGTGACACGCGTGCCCAGGCCGGGCTCCCATCGAAGGGAACGTACCTGAACCAGGGGCGGCAGCGTCTTCAGGGCCAGAAGGTAAGGAGCGTCTCTGCAGTAAGTGACGGCGAAGGACCCGCGTGCCCGCACAGCACAGGCAGCTGGGCCGGAGGGACAGGTCTCCCTTGCGGTGGAACACCAACTGACCAATGAGGAGGAACGGCGGACCCAGAAGTCATGGCTCAGAGGCCAAGAGAGCCACGGATTCTGGCAAGAACCCACAAAGGATGCTGGAATGCAGGCGGGGGTGGGGAACTCCACGGCCCCAAAGTGCTGGGCACGGCCCGGCCGACACCCCCTAACCGGGTCCAGGTGGAAACGGCCATGCTAAGGCACATGGTCCCCTCAGGCCCCCGGGGACAGGCCCGTCCCCTCCTCGGCCTCCTGCCCGAAGTGCAAGCCCCACATCTACCGTGAGGGACACCCTGCAGATGCGCTAGTCTGTGTCTAAGATTCACACGAGGGTCTAGAGAGTCTGGGGGCTGGGTCGCCTTTTGTTAAACACATCCTGCCGGGCAACAGGAAGAACCTGAGTCAACCGTCCCTGGTTGTGACCGAGACAGCTCACCCTTCACGCTCAAGCACTGAGGGGGCCAAGCACACGAGGTGGGGAAGAGTGCCGTTCAGGGAGTCTCTTTCCTATTCTACCGACTTTTCTCTGAGCCAGAAAGTGTGTCCAATGGAAAGCAAGAAAAGTGTTCCCAGATGGGACGGTGGCCCTTCCCCGGCAGTTGTCCGGCCAGGAGCTGCCCCCAGCCTGAGCCAGGGGGCGGGGCGGCCGAGGGCCGCTGTGTTCGCGACCCACTCCCGCGGCCTCTCATCCCATCCCGCCACCCTGCGTGTCCAGGGCAGCATGCGGCTGGCGTCCTTGGACCAGCAGTCCCCACCTCTGCCCACTCACGACAGACAGAGGGACAGGAACTGGTGTCCACACCACACAGGTGCCACGCCAGGGCACCTCGGGACTGGGGAGCAGGTGGGCGCGGGGTCCCGGCAGCAGCTACAGACGAATACTTCCTCCTCTGGCCTAAATCACCTGTGACGAGGAAGTCCTTTAGCGTCAGAAGCATCTTCAGAGTTTCAAAGCTGGAACTGCACCGGCCCCGCCGCTCTCGTCCGTCTGTCCCTTTGGCCCCAGCCTCCCCCTCTGATGGTGACGTCCTCGTGTGAGGTGTGCGTGCGGGGAGTGTGAGCGCGAATCCTCGAGAGAGAGAGAGAGAGAGAGAGAGAGAGCGTTGGCACACGGCCTGCGCACGCCCAGCGGCAGCAAGGGAAGGAGCAAGTCCCCTCGCCTGGGCCGGGCTCCCCCACACCCGCTCCATCGTGGGCCACACACCCTTCCTGGAATCCGAGGGCTCCGGTTGGTGTTCGAACCTGTGGAGCTTGCGCGGGTGTGTGAGGAGGGCACACAGCCTTCCGCGTGGCCTGCTCCCAGCCTCCTCTCCTGCCAGGGGTCTGAGGGAAGATGGGGCCCCTGAGGTCAGGGGCGTAGGGCCTGTGAGCCGGGCCCTGGGACGGCCAGCACCGCGGCTGAGTCAACACACAGGCCTCGTGGGATGTGCACACCCGCCCCCCTCACACGTGTGCGGAGGCCATTCCCGGGAACACACACAGGGCCGGAACGCCCACCCCCGGCAGCCTCGGAGCAGAAACCTCCCGCGTGCGAGCGCTGGCCCGAAACATGGGCTCCCCCGGTGCCCCGTCCCTTTGGCCAGGACAGACCTGAGCTCCTAGGTCACCAGGACCGTCAGGGCACCACGATGGGTCAGCGTCAGAAGCTACAGGAGACCAGGCAGGGGATGGCGATGCACACCCTGAGCAGTCGCTGGTCCTCAGTACCGCCGCCCCCCGCCGCCAGCACGTGAGCCGCTGGAGAAAGGGCCACAGGACCGGCCTCCCCTGTGCCCTTGCCGGCCAGGATGTTCCCAGACCTCTCCCTCCCCTAAAAACCCCCTTGTGCTTCTGGGCCCGCCGGTGGGTGCTGCGTGGGCAGGGGTCCCCTGTGGGCAGAGCTCCAGACTTGGCTGACGGGCCTGCTTCTGTTCCCCAGACGCAGCCGGTGCCCAACCCCATGGCCTACCTCCTGCACCAGTCCCCCTGGTGGGCCCACCGCTTTGAGACGCTCAGCAACCACTTCCTGGAGCTCGTGGTGCCTTTCTTCATCTTCCTTGGACGGCGGCTGTGCATCCTCCACGGGGCCTTACAGATCCTGTTCCAGGTGAGCCCACGGCCGACGTCACCCCTGTAACTGTCCCCGAGATCGCGGGCTCTGCTGGGGGAACGAGGCACATGGCCCAGGACGTGCGACCGGGAAGCCCTCCGTGGTGCCTTCTATGGGGTTCCTTTCACGTGCGAGCTGCACGTCGGGTCTCCAAGGAAAGGGCTGGTGGTGGTCTACTTCCACGCGGACAGCTGTTCTCAACCCCCGGCTCCGGGGCCCCTCCGCGGTGGGCAAGGGCTCCACCACCTGCCTCCCCTGGGGCGCTGACCATCCGGGACCTCTCCTTTCCCTAAACGTGGGCATCTACCTGTCGATCCCCAGGAAAAACACTGTGGGGACTTCCAATTCCTACGTCGTATTTATTGTCCTCGCGGACAACGACCGGTCCCGTGTGTGTGCCACGTGAGAGTGCTCCTGGGAACACCTATCCAGACGGAGGGGCGCGGGGCCTGGCCGTCCTGCTCCAGACCCTGGGGTGCGCCGTGGTGGCGGTGTGCTTTGGGCTGTGCTCCCTCGGTTACTGAGTGTGTCCCACGGTGCGGACGTCCTGCAGCTGTACCATCCGGGGTGTTTCCAGGTTTTCACCGTCACAGACAAATGGGAGTCCGTGTCCCAGGCGGGTGCGACGTCACGCGGGACGCGTCCTCTCCTCTCCCTCCGGCACGTGAGCCCGCTCGTCCCGCCTCCTCGCCAACTCTGCTCCGGTCGGTCTTTCCGTTGGCCGTTCTGGTGGGTGAGGATCCGACGGGGGGAGTGGGATCCGACGGCAAGAGCCGCCACCTTCACGAAGGCCCTGCCTTCCGGCGCCTGCGGTGCGGGTCGTCCACAGCAGAGTGTCTCATACCCACCGGGGTGGCTTCCTGCCGGACGCATCACTCAAGTTGATCCTGTCGGCACAAGTTTTCTCAGCCGTGTTGCTCTCTGCTGCTGGGGTGCAGACACAGCGCTGACTTGCACGTATCGGCCACGTCCGACTGCCCCTGCGCTCGTCGCCTGTCCCTCTGCTCGCCTGTCCCTCTGCTCGCTCACCCCTTGAGGCAGTACGCGCTCCGGCTGCTTTTGTTCTGGGTTTTACGGGTCCCGAGTGGATGCTGAATTTCAGCAAGCGGTTTTTTGTCCAGCAGCTGGGAGAGGGCCTCCCCTCCCGTAAGCTGTAACACGGGGAGTCGCACGAAGGCCGCGAACGCTGAGCCAGTCTCACATCCTCGGGTGAACGCGGCTCTGCCACACGTGTACTTCGACACGTCCCTGGGAATAACTTGCCGGTATCCGTGTGCATCTGGTGTGGCCGCAGGGAATGACGTCCGTCGCCAGTGGCGGCCCGTCCGCCCCCAGGGCGGCTCCGCGAGGGCAGGCGGCCACGGGGCAGAGGCGGCACCTGGGGGGCTGCTGGACAGGCCGGGTTTGCATTTGTCCCGAAGGCAGATTTAGCAGCAAACGTTTTCCTGGGAACTGGGCCATTGGTCACAGCAGAGAGGTTTCTTTCCGAGCGGAGGCAAGACACGTTCTCAAGTCACAAGTGCACGTATCTCAACTGGTGTTTTTGGACTTGTTTTTGCGTCTTTGGGTTTCCTTTTGTTCCTTTCAGCCTTCTTGAACTATTTTTGTTGTTCCATTATTTCTCTCTGAGTTACACACGTGGCTTCTTGCGGGTTGAACGCATGCTCTTTGCACAGACTGAAAAGTCTGAATTTCCTCCCTGTTTTGCTGCCACGGCCGCCCAGGCTCTGCTCCGGCCCTCCAGTGCTTCGGTGGCTCTGCTTTTTTAATACGCTTTTTTAGAACGGTTTTGGACTTACAGAAAAGCTGAGTGCGGAGGGTCCCCTTGTCCGTGAACTTGTTGCATTCATGTGACACCCCGGTCACAATGAGCGTGGCCGGGCCCGTGACCCCCGCTCCCCCACCCTCTGATGAGGGACGCGCCCAGGCCGGCAGGGGCGCTGCGCATCACGCCTGCCCATGCGCACTTGAGCCCCGTGGTCCCACGGCCCCAAGTCAGCAGGAGGCGGCCTCGGGCAGAGGCGGAGCATCCCCGAGAGCGTCCGCCAGTGTGGGCGCCACCTCGTGCTGGACCCTCCTCCGCTGTCCAAGGATGCCCGGCCAGTGGGCTCCCCTGTCCCCTCCCACAGGAGACCTTCCCCCTCCCCATTCCAAGGCGACTCAGAGGACCCTGGCCAGCACAGCCCGCTTGGCGTCAGGGTTACCATGGTGCCGGAGAACCGCTCGGCGTTGTGGGGCCTTAATTAGCCGCCGCCTCGGCTGCTCTTCCGGGCTGTGGACCACGGGACCCTCTCCAGGCTGTAAACCTGCCTGGGCCCGCGAGACCAGCTTGCACCTACTGCTTTCTCTCCAAAACCCCGAAGCCAGGGTTTGACGAGTGGAAGAGGAAAGCACACCGTCCCGTTACTTGACCGGATGAGGGTGGGAGGTTTGCGCTAGTAGAACGGACGGAGGGGCTTCGGCGCCTTGAGAGCGGGATTTGAGAGATCCTCACTTGCCCGCAGAACCAGGGCCCTCGAAGCGCCCTTGTCCGTTCACGGAGTGCTTGGCGGGAGTCCTGCGTCAGGACCGGCGCCAGCTTGCCGGACCCGGCCGGGCCGCAAGTCCGAGTCCTGGCCTGGGGCACCGGCGTCTCCACTGCAAGCAGAGGGTCTCAGGCCACGTGGCCGGTCTCGACCCTGTTCTCGGCTCTGCCGCCTGCATGCGTAACGGCACACGGCGATGGCGCAGGAACGCGGGGCAGGGGAGGCCAGAGCCGGACCTTCCCGACCTGCAGTTCTGGGCATTATTCTACAAGACCAGCCCTTCTGCTTGTAGTCCGGGCAGGTCCCCAGTGTCCCCCCTTCTAGTGCCATGCCGTGCGCCAGACAAGGCAGCATAACGCTAGCACGGCGGCTCTCCTCCGAGGCACGGTCTGATGTCCCCAAGGGGCTGGGCCCCAGCTCCCTGGAGCAGGGAGGATGGATGGCCAGCTGGTCCAGCCGCGACGCGTCCGGCCCCCTCCCAGGCAGCGTGGGGTCTCAGGCTGGGGGGGCCGCAGGGCGCAGTCTCCGGGCGGGAGCGGGTGTGCCGGTCACCCCAGCGAGCGGTACGCTGTGGGCACGCCCACCCGAAGGTTTCCGCGTTGTCCTGACGGGGGCCACGCTCCCGTTTCTGCACCCGACACACTGAGGGGCGTCTCTGGTTCTGTTTGTTTCCGTTCATTCCTTCGGGGAAGGGTTGAGGATGTGAGCATGCTCACCTCCTCCCACGCTCAGTTTACACAGCTGTTCCGGAGGGTTCTGCAACGCCACCGGTCCGCTGTCTCCTTGGAGAGGTGCACGTGAGAGGCGACAGGAGAGCTGAACTGCGCGGTCCCGGACACCCCCCCCCCCCATTCTGCCACCTCAAGCCTCAGGGAGAGACCCTGGCAGGGGGGCACCCCTCCTAGCATGGGAGTGGGGGTTTGCCAGGCACGTGGCTCCTGGTCAGTACAGAGACCAGTCGTTCACCCCACACCCGTCTCTTCCGCCTCCCACGGTGTCCTGCTCCTTCCGGTCTCTAGGACTTTGGGCAGAATCGGGAACGTGTCACACTGGGGGCCTTCACCAGGGATGCGGGCGCAGAGAGCTGCCTCCCCCAGCCCCTGAGCCAGAGTTGGGGTCCTGGCCACAGCAAGTCACCTACAAGCACGGGTATCCTCTCTGAGACTGGGAGCTGAGAGCCCGGCACGGGAGTTCCAGAAACCCCTTTCCTTTGATGTCTGTTGCATCACCGGACCGCCTGCTCAGCGTCTCCTGAGCCCAGGATCCCATGCGCACGGCTCAGCATCCTGAGTGTTCTCCGGGGCTTCCCTCTGGCCCCCGGGGGGGCAGCACGCGGGGCTGCCGGCCCAGGTCTGGTCTCCCGCGGCCCACAAGGTGACCTGCAGGCATGTTTCAGGCTCTGTTGCCGCCGTAAACACAGTGTGATCCGTTCACTGTCCCTTAGGAGAGGCTGCAGCAGTGGTGTCCCCTCAGCACACTGGGGCCACGTACGCCAAATTCCCTTTTTCTTATTAAAAGTAACCATCCCGATGGATGGGAGGAGGGACGAGGGGAGTGAGCCAGGAGCGTGCGTTTCTGCAGCCTCAGGGCTCCTGCTGCTTTGTCAGAAGCAGACTTCATACCCAACGTCGCGCTCTGTGGCACCCTAGCTCTCCGGGTCAGGACACCCCAGGTGGGCTCCCAGGAGGGTGACCAGCACGGGGGGGGGGGGGGGGGCGCAGGTAGGTGAGAAACAGGTTTGTGCCACTGCCCTACTCAGACCCACCAAGATAGGAACCAAGGGACAGCCAGGCCTCTGGTCACTTTGGGCCTGTTGCCAGCCTTTCAGCACATCCTCCCCAGCTCTGACCCAGACAAAATTGTCAGAAGCCTGTGGGGCCGGAACATTCTGGATAATGGACTTGTGGGCCTCTTCCTGACATTTCCTCCTCTCCATGGCCTGCGCGGGAGGGGGGTGGCCCATGGGGAAGCATCAGGGCAGAGCCTCCCCACGCCCCATCCCGACTCCAAAGGCGGGGGTGCGCTGGGAGCCCAAGGGCCAGGAGGTGGCGCCAGGGGTGGGATGGCTGGCCACCGACCGTGACCCGCAGCGGAGCCGCTTGGTTCCCCGCAAGCTGTTCGGCAGTGGCCCTCCCCGGGGCAGGTCCCACGCAGCCCCTATTCTCACATGTGGCTGGAGATGCTGGTCACCAGGCAGAGGACCGGGTCTGGGCTGACAGGACCCGTGTCCCCAGATGCAGACTCAGAGCCCCCAGCTGCCAAAGTTAACGGTGCCACACAGGGGCACCAGCGAGCCTCAGAAGGCGGCCGGCGTCTCAAGCCTCAGGCAAGGCCTCAGGGCCTCTGGGGATCACCCGCGAGGGGGCAGCTGGCTGCAAACGTCCCCCTCTTCGGGGAGTCTGCAGCAGGAGCGAGGGCCCCACAGGAGATGGCCCGGCCTGTGCTGAGCAGCTGGGGAGGGAGGGTCCGCCCGGGCGTTGCCACCAAACCCCAGTTCACTCTGGGCGGATGGGGTTGTGGGCCCCCGTGGCCTGAGCCGTCTGCCCCTCCAGGAAGCCTCAGGTTAGGGCACGGCAGAGGGAGTGGCCAGCAAAGCCTCTTGATGGCACTCAAGTGGAAAACACCGGCGATCTGGCACAGAAGCGGGAAGAGCAGGGTCCGTCACACCCCCGGCAGCCACCCGCAGGTTTCCCGCCCCGGGCACTGCAGCTGCGGCCGGCGGCCAGCACGAACGGCCCGTCGCCACTGCGGGCCAGCAGCCCTCCTTTCGGCAGGCACGCCACGGTCCAGGGTCGTTTGTTGCCCGAACGATTCTCCTTTAAGGAAATTTAAGACATATTTAATAATTCACGCACGTATGGCCGTTGCGGACTCTGCCCCCCCCCCCCCCCCCCCCAGGGCACAGACCCAGGTCTCCCGGGAGCTGTGCTGCTGGAACGGTGCTCCGACAGGCCGCAGCCGGCTCTGGACTCCGGCCACCTTCCAGGACTGCTCTGTCACGTGGGCGTTTGAGCCCGACACACGATGCCCAGGGGTCTCCACTGTGGACTCGCACCGCTGCGACCCCGGCTCCTGCTGGCGTCGTGAGCCTGCTGGTGAGGCTCCCACAAGCGAAGCGCGCCTGTGTTTCCTTGGGCTCCTCTCATCGGTGTGCTCAGCACTGTCGTCAAATTAGAATGTTTGCACCTGCCTTCCTGATATTCTTACTGCCACACCTCCCCGGGTGTGACAGACCCGTGCCCCTGGGGGCTGCACTTTGGTCCGCGGTGGTCTGGGCCTCCGTTCACAAGGCGGCCCCTGCTCTGTTCCAGCAGTTCGGCGGACTTTTATCGCGTCCGTTTGTCCGAAGTCCTTGCGGTGAATTCTCCATCTCTCATGTGACCTCTTAAACTCTCAAAGTGCGTTTGGTTCTTTTACGTAGTTTTCCTAGTTCTCCTAATCATGACGACGTTTTCTCATCAATTCCTTACTTTACTCACAGTAGCTGCTTCAATGCTCTTACCTCCTCGTTGCAGATTTTCTCATGTGATCCTACTCCCATTCCATCCCAGCGGTGGCAGCGTGTCTGCAGAGGTGACCGGACGCCGGCCACCACGGGCCGTGCTAGTGAGCGTCCTCTCGGTGCTGAGTTCTCTGTCCTGACGAGCGGCTAACTGTTCACGGGTCCGTTTCTCCGTCCCGGGCAGGTGGGACATACCCTTCGCTGCAAGGCTGGTCTGGCCCTCACAGGGCCTGCGCCTCACCAGGGTCTCTGCTCGGCGCCTAGCTTCTTTTCCCCGCGTGAGCTTCCACGTGCCCGTGACTCAGTGGCAGCAGGCCCGAGGGCACCCGGGCCATCCCTGCAGCACTCGTGTGGCGAGCGCCCGACACCTCAACGGAGTCAGGCTTGCGCTCCTGGCGTTCCCTCCCTGTGCTGAGGCCGCCCAAGTGCCTCCGGGGAGAGCAGAGGCCGGAGCGGTGCCGCGGCACTGGCCGCCATGGCTTGCGGGACCGCCGCCTCACCTGCTCTGTCCCCGCCGTCCCGCTGCCGCACTATATCCGCCCCTCGGGCCCTTAGCCCGGAGAAGCCCGTCGCCCAGATGCCACTGGGGCTGCCGAGCGACGATAAGGCAGGACGGCGGTGGCCTTGGGCCCCAGAGGCTGACCCCACTTTTCCAGGATGAGGAGGCCGTGGCGGGATGCCAGCTACCATTCCTCTGCCTCAGCCCGTCCCCGTCAGGCTCTACTCGGTGGAGACAGGAGGAAGGGCGTGCGATCGGATTGTTCCGGGGAGGCAGACAGGACGGGGCGTCCCCGTCCTCGGTCTGGGTGTTTACAGACGGAACTCGGGGAGGACAGCGGGCCACGTGGTTCTGCCCAGTTCTCAGCTCTGGGGCCAGACCCCATGGCTGCGCCCTGGTGATCTGCCTCCCACGTGCCAAGTGCTGTCGAGAAACCGTGCGACCACCCTGCTCCCCCAACCTCTGTTCCGACGTGTTGAGTGGGCGAGCCCCGTGCCACTCCGACTCCAGCCTGCCACTCCACACGCCACCTGTCCTGCACGTGTTTGACATCTTTCAGTCTAAACGCTTACACGATCTTTACTGCTAATTCAGCCTGGGACACGAGAGCCCGCCAGAGCCCCGTGAGCCTGTGCCTTGCTCCACTGGGGTGTCCTGGCCCCCTTTCACTCTGACACACGGGTCTCCTTCCCCTTTGGGGGGTTTCTGGAAAGTCCAGCAGGAAGCCCCCGATGCTGCTCAGCCCGTCTCCCTTCCCTCGAGGGTTTGTCAAGTTGCCTTCTGAAGCACCACTCAGATCTCAGCAGAATCCCCCTGCCTTTCCCCTGGTGTTTTTATTCTCCTTGACACACTGGAGAACGTCAACGTTCTCTGCCAGTGAGGCTCCTTTAAGATTAGCAGCTTTGGACTGGGTTTCTCTGGGGTCTCAGAGACGGCCGTGAGGGGCCAGAGGGGAGACTGTGCCTCGGTACCTGTGCAGGTTCCACCAATTACGCCTGGAGGGGAGCCCCTGGGCCATGTCCCCGGGCACTACGAGGGTCAGCTCAGTGTCTGTAGGCAGAGGTGGGTGCTGGCGGCCAGCAGCGAGAGGGCGGCTGCCGGGCCCTGCGGGGCAGGGGTGCAAACGCCCCACCTAGCCACCCCAGGTGGGCCCCGGTGTCCTGGCTGGGCCAGAGAGGACTTTGGGAACGCACCCCAGTGCGGTGGGGGGGAGAAGGCAGGGCTCACCGTCTCGGCGGCAGCCGAGCCATAGGGAGCAGCGGAGGGAGCTTCCGCTGGCACCGCGGCCCCGGAGCTGCACCGAGCCCGCCAGCCCCGCGGGGTCCCGACAGAGCGGACCCCCAGTCGACGGCACGGAAAACACGACTTTTGTCAGAAGACGCAGGCAGCTGCCAACGGCCAAGACGGCAGAGAGGAGGCACGGCTTCCCCTCGAGTCACCTGCTGATGCGGCTGGGAGAGCGTCCGGGGCCCCGGGCCCAGGGAGACCAGCACCAGAGGTCAGGGGCCTGGAGGAGGGGGACCAGGATGCCGTGTGCGGCACACTGCGGGGGGAGCCCAGTGTGCCCAGGGCACCTGCCAGCTGGGACCAAGGCCCGGGGGAGAAACCATCTAGGGGCTCGGAACCAAGAATTCCTCCTGGGAGAGCCGTGAGTCCCTGCCTCTCACGTCCCACCTCGTGATGTGCCCTCATCCTTAAAGCTGCTGAGACTCGCTGGAAGCACGGCTCCTCCTGCCAGAGCCTCCTGAGGCTGGCGGCTGTGACCCCACCTTCCTCCCCAGTGGCCAGCACCAGGACCGGCTGCAACCACAACTCGGGAAGTAAGGGGCTGGGGCGTCAGCTGGGACTCGCCCGCCACAGAGAAGAGCAGAGGCAGAGTGGCCCCCAGCGCCCACGGGCCACGCGGGGAGACCTGACCTCGACGCCCCGCTCCGGGCCGTCCCACGGTGAGGTCGCTGCAGGGGGAGACGGCCTGCTCGGCTTGGTGACGGCCACTGGCTTGTCCAGGCCGTAGTCGCTGCCGAGGTCTGTCCGTCTGCTCACGTGTGCGGATGACCGGCTCGGATTCTTCTCGCCTCTGGGCCGATTCTGCTGCTTTCTGGCTTCCTCTTTTTCTCAAAGTCCCTCCTAGAGCAGGTCCGTCTGGCCACTCCCATCCTCACGTCTCCTGTGAACGTGTCAACTCCTGCCCCGTCCTGCCTCCCTGCCCCCCCTTTCCCCCGGCCCCAGACTTGCGGGCCGCGGCCATCCCAGGGCAGGTCCCGGGTGCGAGTGGGGCCGCCGGCCGACAACGGGGTCTGGGTGCAGAGGAGTCCCCAGCCTCACCCCACATGCAAGAAGCTAATTCGCAACTAAACACGTGACGTTTACACCCGTGTGGCCCCAGAGTAACCAAGCGTCTCTCGGGATGCGTCTCAGGACACACAGAGCACTGCTTGTAAAGCCTCTAAAAAACTAGTCACTTGTAATTTTGTGAAAATGTCAACTGCAACCCGATGCCCCGACAGAAGCAGTCTGCTGGCTGGAAACGACTGGAACGCACGAACGTCTAACAGGCCCCACAGGGACACCCCAGCACTGCTCCCGCGGGGCACACTGAGACCCTGCGGGCTTTGCTGGGTCCCGCACGCCCGAGCCCCACTGCACACGTGGTGGCCGCGGGTCTCGGGACACCGAGGTTTCGTGCCTGCCACGTTCGGGGACAGGCAGAGTGACAGAAGGCAGAGGTCAGCTCACAGGTCATAGGGTGGGGGGGCGGACGACACAGGCACCAGGGGACTATCTGGAGTGGAACTTTCTAGGTTTTATGGTGATTTACACGAGAGTCAGCGTTTGTCAAGAGCCTGACCTATACGCCTTTATCATCTGTGTCAAGAGAACGGACTTAGAAAGTAAGGACGCACGTTTGCCAGAAGCTCACGGCTGCTGCTGCCCTCGCCGCCTGCTCCTGCCGGGTTCCCGAGTCCGAGCCGCTCTGAGGGCACCCGTCCATCCCCAGGGAGCGGCAGCCCAGGGCATCGGCGCCTCCTTGGAGGACTGGCCTCACAGGACCCTCCCCACGCGGGTCGGGCGCGTCTGGCTGAGCCGTGCGCCCAGGGCGGCGTGGGTCTCTGAGGCCGGATTCGCGGCCCCATGTCCGCGAACGGGGTGCGGGCCCAGCAGCCTCCCCACCCCTCCCCCTCCAGTGCCCACTGACAGGGCTGTAATCGGGCCTGATTATTTTCAAGTCACTAAAACAACTTAAACATGTGCAGCTGCCAGAAGGAACTTTCCCCGTTTCTGGCTGGGATGCAGCCGTGACAGCCAGCATCTCGCCGGGAAACAGGCTGGGTGTGCGGGAAAACCCCAGGCTGTTGGCACTCCGTCGGCTCAGAGATTCTGTGACCTTACTTCTCACAGCCAAGGTGCTAAGTCGCTTTTAGGGATGAGCCCTATCGGCAAACTGCCACAGCCTGGGTAGTGGGAAGTCGGCAGACAAGTGGTAAAGCCGGTGGCGGTTTCTCCCCCAAGCACATCTGGACTTCCTAGACCCCAGGTCCCCCCAGACCCTGCAGCAGAACCAGCCTCTCGGGATGGACGGGGGCCAGCCCCGGCTCAGGCTGAGAGCGTGCCGGCGGTCCAGCCCCACTGAAGCCGAACCCGAGTGGAGGCCGGCCACGCTATCCCAGCAGGCGCCCCGGGCCCCAGCCGGCCTCGTACGTGGTCACTCAGGACGTGCCTCGGGGACCGCTGGCTGCGGAGGATGGGGTGGCCGCACAGGCGCCCCCCACCCCTAACTTCCGGGTAAGCAGCCAGAGCCTCGTCCCCCTCCCGCGTGACTTGGGCACAGGTCCCCAGGGGCTGCCGCGGGCCTGTACTCGTCGACGGTCACCACAGCAATTGCCCCGACGCAAACTATGGCATCAAACAGTGCAAGGAGACCAGCTGGCGGTCCCGTGGGTGGGCACCGGGCAGCCCTGGAGGCCGGGTTCCACTCAAAGCTCTGGGAAGAACCCGCCTCCGAGATCAGCTGGGACGTGGACACCCTGATGAGGGAGAGGGGTCCAGACCTCGCACACCCCATGTTTCTCCAAGGGCCACCCACGCTAGGCTGCCTCGTCCCGGGCAGAGCGTGCCACGGTCGAGGTCCTCGATGAGCACCCCTGCCCTGGGCTCAGGTGCTGCCCCGCCCCCCCTCCAGGTGGTCCTCGTCATCAGCGGGAACCTGAGCTTCCTGAACTGGCTGACCATGGTGCCCAGCGTCGCCTGCTTCGATGACGCCACTCTGGGGTTCTTGTTTCCCTCCGCGCCTGGGGGCCTCAAGGACCGAGTCCGGAAGATGCAGGAAGAGGCGGCCCGAGGGGCCCGGCCCACCCTCAGATACGGTGAGCGGACACCCCCGCCGTGGACAGAAGCCCTTCGTCCCCAGGATCAGAGAGCGTGCTGGCTCGGGCGTCCAGGCTGCTCCAGGCCCTTCCCCCGGCTCCCGTGAGCCCACAGGCGCCCCTCTCTGGCGGGCAGCTGGCCTGGAGTGAGGCTCACGCCGCCACCCCCCTCCCTGCCCGCCCCCCAGGCTGCGTGGTGCGGCAGGCAGTGCACGTGGCACTAGGCATCCTGGTGGCCTGGCTCAGTGTCCCCGTGGTCCTCAACCTGCTGAGTCCCACGCAGGTCATGAACACCTCCTTCAACTCCCTGAGGATCGTCAACACATACGGCGCCTTCGGAAGGTACGTGCGAGGTCTCTCCTCGCCCCGTCTGCCGTGTGCGCACGTGCGACCCGAGGTCCCTCACGGAGACCCACCCCAACCTTCCAAGGGGGCAGCCTCGGTCTAGGGCAGGGTCGTGGGGAGGTGGGTGGGAACCGGGCAGCCCCGGAGGCCGGGTTCCACTCAAAGCTCTGGGAAGGACCTGCTTCCGAGATCAGCCGGGTCTGCTCAGGAGAGAAGCCACGGGGCAGAGGCACAGCAGCCGCCACCGTCGTGCGCCCAAAGCCCCCCGCCTCGGTCTCCCCACAGCATCACCAAGGAGCGCACGGAGGTCATCCTGCAGGGCACGGCCAGCCCCAACGCCAGCGCGCCGGATGCCGTGTGGGAGGACTATGGGTTCAAGTGCAAGCCGGGTGACCCGGGGCGGCGGCCGTGCCTCATCTCTCCGTACCACTACCGCCTGGACTGGCTCATGTGGTTCGCGGCCTTCCAGGTAAGGGCCTCTCCTGCTCCCAGCGCGTTCCCAAGGCCACGACGCCCTTTGTGGGGGTGAGCCCTTGCCTCACACGGCCCCCCTGGGAGAGGACGCGGCCGAGAAAGCCAGCGTCAGGGTGTCAGCGGGGGCCTCGTTCACTCAAGGACAGCCTCAGGAAGACGCCTCACACGAGACCCCGGGGCCGGCAGGTGACAACACTGACAGGCCCGTGCCCACTCCGTCCGAGGACAGGACAGTATGACGGGAGCTGGGCCCTGAGAGGAACGGTCCACGGGCACCTGGCCCACGGCCAAGAGCAGGGAGTGAGCAGCCCTTCCAGAGAGGAACCCAGACGGAGAAAGTGGGAGGGTGGGCCCGGCCCCCAGGAGAGACTAACCCCGACCACACTTGGGGGGAGGGGGCGGTGAGGAAGCAGCAAGCTGAGGGCCCCGGGGACCACGGCTTAACGGTTCTGGCCCATCCAGGGGGCCCCCCACGTGCCCGGCTCTGTGCCCACAGCCAGCACCCCACTCCTTTCTCACCCCCAGACCTACGAGCACAACGAGTGGATCATTCACCTGGCAGGCAAGCTCCTGGCCAACGACAGGGAGGCTGTGTCCCTACTGGCCTTCAACCCTTTCAAGGACAGGGCCCCCCCCAGGTAAGAACCCTTTCCTGGACAGCCCCGCGTGCCCTCAGCACTCTCTCAGCGCTGCTCCTACAAATGCGGGCACCCCCAGCCATGCCCCAAACACCTGAAAACATGCCTGAGTGCCAACGTCCCCACGCTCTGGACCCTCCACCTTGATCAGCACTGCTCGCCTGCGTCAGAGGGCAGGGTGTGGCACCGAGTGTCGAGCCCTTCCTTTTCCAGGGGTCACCTGCCCCCCCCCCCCCCACCCCCGCAGCCTCTCCTTCCAAGGGGCAGCCGCTCGGCAGGCAAGGGGCCAGGCTGCCCGACACAAGTCTTCCCTTGCAGGTGGGTCCGGGGAGAGCACTACAGGTACAAGTTCAGCCGCCTGGGGGGCCGGCATGCTGCGGCAGGCAGGTGGTGGGTCCGGAAGAGGATCGGCCCCTACTTCCCCCCACTCAGCCTGCGAGACCTGGAGGGCTACTTCCGGTCCCGGGACTGGCCGCTCCCGGAGCTGGAGTAGAGCCGGTCCCGGGCCAGTGCGCGGAGGAATAAAGCAGGAAGGCCCGGCTACCTGGGTGAGGTCTCGTGTGCCCGGGGAACCGCCACCCACTCCCACAGAGGAGGGGGTCCCAGGGCGACTCGTGCTGGCCTCCAGAGTCAGTCCCTGGGCCGCCACATCCCCTTCCTTACAGATGGAGTTCTCTGCGGAGAGCCCGCCCCCGGTCCCTTTGCCGGTCACCGGTACCGCTCTGATCCCACCGTGTCCACCAGCACCAGGGGGCTGGGTCCACACAGGCCCCCGGCCCCGGGGCACCCGAACCCCATCACGTGCCTGGCGGGGCCACAGGGAAGCTGCCACTCCCGACCTGTGCTCTTAGCAGCCCCTGGTGCTGCCCCCACGCCCAGGAGGTGCCCGGGAGAGGGAGACGCCAGGGCTCCTGCCCGCCCCTTGTGCCTGCCCCCTTCTCAGAACCTGCACGCCTCCCCCTCCCCCAGCTCCAGGGTCCAGAGGCACAGACAGAAGCCCTTTGTTCCTCCCTAGGCGAGCCCCCTCCCACCCCCCGGCGCGTGAGTGACCGTGGAGCCTCCTGCTCCCTGACCCCCGCCCTGGGAGTGCCCACGGCGGCAATTCCGAGGACTGACGGGCGCAAGTTAAACTACGTGGATTATTCCTTGCCAGGCGTCCTTCTGGGGGTCTCTGCCACGTGACGTGGACTGCGGCCCCACATCGTTACTGCCCGATGTTAGCCGGGAGCACACACGACTCCCACCCCACGGCGGCGCCCCTGCCGATCAGGTGGCCCGACTCCCTGCCCTAGCTGCCCCTCCCCCTCCCCGCACCCGTCCGGAGCGCCTGGCCACCCCAGGGAGGGTCCCGGCGGGAACGAGGTGCTTCAGGCAGGAGGCCCGGCCGAGGGGGGCACAAGCGCGGGTCTGTGTGGAGGGCCCCCCCACACACACAGCCTGCCGGGGCGGGGGGGGGGCGGCCAGCCGGTCCAGGTGCCAACAGAGAGGCCGTGTTCCTGCTCGCGGGGACACAGGCTCCCTGTGTCTGGCTCAGGACAGACGCGGCCTCAGACGAGGAGCCTGGAGCCAGCGAGTCTGCCCGCGGCGGCCGCACGGAGCTGCCCACCAGCCCGCCGTGGCCTGGGCAGCCCTTCCTAGGGGGCTGTCCCGGGAGCTCTGCCGCTGGGTGGGGGCACAGGGCGGGCGGGTGGCCCGGAGAGACTCCGCCGCCAGAACCACCGCAGGCCCCTGGCAGCTCTCGTTCCCGTACCGTGGGCTCACCACACCCCTGCCCGCGGGCGCCACGCCAGGCCTCCTCCACCCCTCCCAGGACAGCCTCCGACGGGCACGATGCTTAGGCCTTCGGGGCACACCGGCCCTCAGACAAGACAAACATCCGCTCGCCCAGAGGGCCGCTGCAAGGGACACACGACCTCTCCCACAGCCCGTACCCTCCCAGAGGCCCAGGGTGCCCCAGCCTCCACCTTCAGAGCCTGTCCTGAGGCCCATCATCTCCCTCCTGACACCCCACCCCTCCTCCACTCGAAATACTCCCGTGGCCCCAGCCTCACTGAGCACAAGCCTGGGGTCGCGCCGTGGCCCCCGTTCCTCACGCCCCCCCGGTGCCGGACCGCAGGGCCTTTGCTATGGCAGCTCCCGTGCCAGCTCCACACAGCCCACCCCCCCTTGAGGGCCACCTCACCCTGCCTTCGCTCCTCCCAGGGCCGAGCGACACCGATACGGGCCTGCTGGATAAACTGTCCACCTGACAAAGGAGAAAGGTCCCAAATCCGCATCTACTCAGCCTGACCCTGCGCTCTCTGGGAAGCTGTTTCTTGGTCAACCCAAGAGACACTTCAGGGGCTGGGGCTCGGGGACACGTGGGGACATTAGCTCACCCTGCCTGGGCGGTGCAGGTGGACCGGGTGCCTCCTCTACCCACCCCCGGCTCCTCCACCGTAGAAAAATCATCTCCCGGGGCGGGGGCGGGGCTCTCTTCTCTCTGGGAACACACAGACACGGAGGTCAGGCTCAGGTCGCTAGATATGCTGCCCGCACCTCCCGGGGCACAAGGCTCGAGGGAAGGGCCTGGCCCCCGGGAGCCGAGCCCGCTCAAGCCAGGGACAGACTGGCTGACCATGTGCGGGCCAGGGGCGGGGGAACCTTCCCTTTCCGAGAGGGTTTTCGCTCGGCAACGGTGACATGTGAAGGTCGAGCGGTGCTCCTCTCGACCTCGCTCGGACCACAGACGTGCGGGCTCAGGAGTTCCGGGCCCTGCCGGCCACCGCAGGCCTCCTGCATCTGCACGGGGAAGGCCCCCGTGCTCTGCCCCCGGGGCCGCCGGGTTGCGTCTGCACAGGGTCCGCACGCTTCAGGCCCCGTGGCTCTGCGGACGGACACAGTGACAAATTCGAGAAGGGCGCAGATTCCTAAAACCTGCCGGGTGGGCCCGGACAGCCTGAGTGGCCGTTAGCCATCACTGTTCCGCTCAGCTGCTTTTGCGATTACTCACAGGTCACCAGCCTCTGCCGTCTGTGGGGTGACGGCCCTTCCCTGCTCCCGAGGCTCATCTGGGGCTGGTCTTTCTTACCGCCTTCTCGGTCTCGCAGCACCGGCGCTGGGTTTTCCAGCAGCGTCCCCGGCCCTAGCGCACAGACACTCGTTCTTCCTGCCTGCCACCTTGCGGGGGTTCCATTGGTGCCATCTTGGACTGAAAACTTCACTTCTTTCTATTCCTCTTCTGACCTCGAGGAAATGGGGCCAAGGGCCCCATGGCTCAGCTGGACACTGTGGGCCTGGTCTGTGGATTCTAGAACTGCTGCCTTTCCCTTCAACCCATCCAAAGACAGAGGTGGGGATTTTAGTTTCCAGAAAAAAGGACTTGGGGCTACCTTTTGACTGTCTTCTATTTTACCCCATGCGTTCACCACCCCCAAGACTCCCCTCCACCTCAGGCCCCCGCATCCTTAGGACCGACGTCCCTCTGGGAAGGACACCCTCGCCAGACGTGAGGTGGCTGCTTGCCTCCCTCTGCCGACAAGTCCCCTTGCTCCGCAGCACAACACCCTGGGCCCTGGGCCGCTCCCCAAGTCGACCTCCCTGCCCTGTACCCTCAGGGCATAAAGATGCCTTTGTCCTCAGGGAACTGCTTCCAAAGCCACTGAGTAAAGCAAACTGACCTTTAAAACTCCTAAAGTAATCCATGAAATCGACAAGTCTTTAGTTTAACAAACAGGGAAAAAAAAAGATGCAGAGAACTAAAATCAGAAAAAAGAGATCGGGAGCATTACTACTGACCTTAAATAAAAAGAACTTTAGGATTACTAAGAGCAACAGTATGCCAACAAATGAGATCGCGTCGACGAAACAGACAAAATCCTAGAGACGCACCGACTACCAGAAGTGACTCAGGAAAAAACAAAGTCGTAAAAGATCTATAACAAGAGACTGCATCAGTAATCAAAAACCTCCCGATAAATAAAAACACTGGACCAACGGCTTCACTGCTGAATTCTGCCAAGAATTTAAAAGAGCGTTAACACCGATTCTTCCCAAACTCTTCCAAAAAACTCAGAAAAGGGAACGCTTCCTAAGTCCTCTCGTGAAGCCAGTTTTACTTGATAACAAAGCCAAAAACACCACTATCCCTTAAAC
Organism: Lynx canadensis; assembly: GCF_007474595.2. Classification (NCBI taxonomy): domain Eukaryota; kingdom Metazoa; phylum Chordata; class Mammalia; order Carnivora; family Felidae; genus Lynx; species Lynx canadensis. The sequence goes on along the minus strand of NC_044318.1, from coordinate 1,043,502 downwards.
ATACAGACCGGAAAGTCCTCAACAAGATACTAGCAAAGTAACAGCATGGCCAGAGAGGATTCTATGCCACGGCCAAGTGGGATTCTGCCCCAGGAGTGCCAGAGTGGCTCAACCTCAGAAAGTCCATCACCGCGGTACGCGCACCCGCATCGACAGAACACGGCAGGTGGGGCACGCACAGTCCTCTCAGCAGATGCAGGAAAAGCATCTGATAAAATCCAGCCGCCTTTCAGGATAAGAGCCGCTCAGAAAACTTCCTCAACATAATACAAGGTGGTCAGCCACAGCCCACAGCCCACGTCATATTTAACAACGAAAGACTGAAAGCTTTCCCCCCAAGATCAGAGCTGAAACCAGAATGTCCGCGGTCATCGGAGCCACCCAGCACTGCACTCGAATTCCAGCGAGGGCAGGTAGTTGAGGAAAATTGAAGTATAACCACCTCTGTTCACAAATGACACGATCCCACAGACAGAAAATTCCGAAGATCCACAAAAACAAACACAAAAACCCCACGCGACACTGGAGCTAATAAACTAACTCAGCAAACCCGCAGGGTACAAGACGGACACACAAATCAGATGTGCTGCTATACACCAGCAGTGAACAATTTGGCAAAGAAACTAAGGCAACAATTGCCATTTACGAGTGCAGCCAAAAGATAAAATACCTACCAAAAAACGTAACCAAGGAGGTAAACGACCTACATGCTGAAAACTACATAACACTGCTGGAAAACCTTCTAAAGACCTAAGTCGGTGAGAAGCATGCCCATCCACCAACCGTGTGGCTATAGCGTCAAGATGACAGTACTACCCAAAGTATCTAAAGACGCAGTGAAATCTCTATCGAAATTCCGTTGGGTTTTTTTGGAGAAATGGAAAAGCCAATGCTCAAATTCACATGGAACTGCAAAGGGCCCCAAATAACAAAACAATCTTAAAAAGTTGGAGGACTCACATTTCCTGATATGAAAACTTACTCCAAAGCTACAGTTATCAAAACGGTGTGGTCCTGGCATAGCGACAGACACGCGGACCAGAATAGAACGGAGAGCTAACAGACCCTCACACATATGGTCAAATGATTTTAGACAAGGGTGCCAAGGCCACTCAGGGAGAGGGCAGTCTTTTCAACAAATGGTGCTGGGAAAGCAGGATCTAAGCACTAAACGATGAAGTTGGGCCCTTACCCCACACTATATTCAAAAATTAACTCCAAATGGATGAAAGAGCGGCAACTATTAAAAGTCCCAGAAAAAAAAATAGATTTACCAATGGATCCTTAGATGGGATGCCAACAGCAGAAGCAACAGAAGGAAAACCAGATAAATTGGACACCATCAAAATTTTAAATTTTTGTGCCTCTAAGAACGTTATCAGCAAAGTGAAAAGACAACCCACACAGTGGGCGAAAATATTTGCAAGTCATAGATCTGATAAAAGTCTAGTATCCAGGATAAATAGAGAACGCTTACGGCTAAACCACAAAAAAAGACAAACCAATTCAAAAGGACTTGATTAGCCATTTCTCCGAGAAAGGCACACAACTGGCCAAAAAGCACATGAAAAGATCCTCGACATCCTCAGTCGCTGGGAAATGCACATGAAAACCACAACGGGATATTACTTCACACCCACTATAATGGCTCTGATTTTTTTTTTTAATAAACATGACAAGTATTGGCAAGGATGTGGAGAAATTGGAGCTTCTGTATCTTGCAGGTGGGGATGTGAAGGACACAGCCACTGTGGAGACAGCCAGGCAGCACCTAGGAGGTTAAACGTGGATCAACGACCGCATGACCCAGCAATTCCACTTGGGTGCGTATGTCCAAAAGAGTTTGAAACAGGGAGTCAGACAGATACTCGTGCATAAATGTTCACAACAGCCAAAAGGTGAAAACCCCAATGTCCACCAACAGACGAACACATGAACAAAATGTGGTCTCTCTGCACGATGGAACAAGGAATAAAGTTTTGTCGCCTGCTACAATGTGGAAAACCTTAAAAGTATTGTGCTCCGTGAAATAAGCCAGACACAAAAGGTCACCCATTACATGGCTCTATTTATAGGAAATATCCTCAATAGGTAAGTCTGTAGAGACCGAAAGACTAGTGATCGCTAGAAGCTGGAGCGAGGGGAGAATGAAGAGTGACAGCATCGTGGGTTCCTCTTGACGGGATGAAGCAGTTGGGGACTAGATGGAGGCGGTAGGTCCACAACACTATGATATACATACTCAGTGCCACCACCTGTTCCCTATAAAATGGTTAACTGTGGCAAGGCCGTCTTCACCTTAAGTTTTCAAAATGAAACAAAAGCGAAGGAAAGCCTCCTAAGCGTCCCAAGACCCTGGACCTCCCCGTCTCAGGGGTCCAGAGACCTCACACTGCCACGATCGAGTGGGAACGCAGGGAGAGCCAGCAGATAAAGCGGCCATCCCTTCTGTGTTAAGCACACAGGGCTAGATTCCCTCAAGGCCAGGACATAAGGTGGTACTTAGCCAGCGGGATAGAAAGCGGGTGTGCAGAGACAGTGTATGACCGTACACGAACTTTCTTCTAACGGAAGATCTAGGAAGGACAGTTACAGGTACACAAGTACCAATCAGTCGTGGGAAATCTGAGCAGACGGAAGGGCAGCCATGGTTACATTATGTTGGTGAGGCATAAGCCTTTGCCATCCGGATGGCTTCCGCCGAGGCTTCCGCCCTGTGGTCACCTGGTGTCTGCTCAGCACGTAGCATGGATGGGGTTACGCCCCACCTCCTCAGGCGTGTGGTCACCTTGCTCCACTGGGACTGACCTGGCTGGCTTGGCAGCAGCCTCCAGGCTGGGTGGCTCATTGCTGGGGATCCATATGTGCCCACGTGTTTCTACATAGTCCAAACTGTTACAGCTTCATAATCCTGGCACCTGGTGGTTTCAGCCCCCCAATTCTCAAAACTGCCTATCACTACTGGCCCAGTGCTCAAAACAAGCTGAAGTTCCTTATGCTAATAGTTCACGTGCAAACAGTGGACGGTGTCGTTTCTTCCCTTCCCGCCCTCGTGCCTCTCTTTCTTATCTTTCTTATCTTTCTTATCGTGTGCTGGCATCCAGGTTGAGGCCCACCATCTCCCTTAGGACCTCATCTTTTTCTTAGCCTAGAAGCTGTCCGTTTAAAAATCTCACTATGGTGAGCTAATCTACTACCCTTTACAAATACCAGGTAAAATATAAACAAACTTGATATGTGAACTCACAAAAAGAAAAGTGGAAAAATCTGACCCAAGAAGAGAAGCCAAAAAGCCAGAATGGTGCACCCCAGGCTGCAGGGAAGAGGCACCTTGTCCTGACAACGTGGGGACTCCCAACAAAGACCTTCGCATCAAACTAGAACCTTTTCAGGGCCAAACATTTGAGAACAAAACCAATGGAACCCAATCTGGTTCTTTGAAAATACCAGTGAGATGGATAAACCTCTAGCTACAACGATCAAGGGAAAAAGAGAGAGAAGACAAATTATCTATATCAAGAAGGAAAGCAGGGCCATCACTACAGAGCCAACAAACACTGAAAGGGTATTAACATTATCAACTTTATTCTGCATTAGAATACTAGATGAAATTTTTTAAAATCCCTGAAAAGACATAAATTACTAAAACTGAGTCACAAAGAAAGAGAAAACCCAAACAGTCTCATAACAATTGAAGGAAATGAATTTGTGATTTAAAACCTCACACAGAAAATTTCAGGCTGAGATGACTTGACTGGTGTATTCTATCCGACGTTTAATGAAAGAATGACATCATCTGCACAAACACTCATACACTGCTGGTCAGAGTATAAAAAAGGTACAACTGCTCTGGAAACGTTTGGCATTTCTGAAAACACTGAGCAGAAGCTACCATACAACCCAGCCATTCTAAGTATCTACCCAAGAAAAATGAGAAGACAGACTTGTGAGCCATGCTATTAGCAGGTTTATTCAGACCAGCCAAATACTGGGAAACAGCCCAGGGGTCCACCAGCAGAAGAGTAGATGAGCCCACTGTGCTCTATCCACACACAAACAATCCTTAGCAATTAGTAGATCGTATTATTGACGCACATCACCACACATTTGAACCTCAAAAACGTGCTCAACTAATGAATCCAGAGACAAGAAAACATACACCGTATGATTGCATTTATACGGAACTCTTAAGGAGGAAGTCTCAACTGTGGTTACCTGGGGCCACGATGGGCAGGGGCTGACCGAAGAGCAGAACAAGGGAGTTTGCAGGGAGCTAGAAACATTCCAGGTCTCAACTGCGTGGCAGGTAACGTGGCATCTGTCAAAAACCATCAAGCTGTAGGCTTCAAGGAGATGCAATTTATGGAAACTGCAATAGACCCTCCAAACAAAGACCTGGTTTGTAGTGGGTTTTTTTTTTTTTTTTTTTTTTTTAATTCCCAAGATCTAAACACACTGCATCTGATTTCGGCACGCAAGTGGAGAGGGATACCCACAGTCAGCTCTCGTGTGGCGGTATAAGCCGGCACCTGCACGCTGTCACCTGGACCTCAATCAAGTTGATTTTGAAAACAAAAGATGACAAAGAAACCCCAAAATATCCCTACACCAGGCTACGCTAAGTAACACTGGCAATGCCAAGTAGACAAAGGCACAGAGCACTCACAACACTGGCTCACCTGGGACTCAACAGATGCACGGGCAAGTACCTTCGAGGAGGCCTGCGCTGGAGGTCACCAGCACTGTTCCTAAGAGACAAAAACTGCCAGGTCAGCACCAAGAGAAGAACGGACAAACGGGCGTTCGTGGAATACTTCACTGCGGCAAAGAGCACCGACAATCTAGAACCCCTGGCAGACGGGGTGAACGTCACAGGCACGCTGCTGAGCCGGGGGCCTGAAGCACTGAGGCAAAGGCCGCACGGCCGAGTCACAGGTGTGAAGGATGACACTGGGGGCCACACAGGGCCAGGCGTACGGTGGGGGTGGCACGGAGGCCTAGCGGTGTTCTAGCTCTGGGCCGGATGGCAGTTACGCTGACATTCGGTCTGTGGCAGTTTCCTGAGTGCACACATTTTGTGGGCTCTTTCTGTGTGTTCCGACTCACAACTAAAATATTCTAAACGCAAAAACCTATGTTCCCATCGTCAAGGGGGAGAGCCTACTTTATTTCCGGTATTTTGTGATCAAGAACCCTACACTGTTGTCCTTTCCCAGGCACACACAAGCAAGCGTAAGCACAACGGATGTCCGCTCCCCTCCCGAGTCCTGATGCACCTCTGCCCCATCCTCTCGCGTCTCGACTGCGCTCCTCCCCTGCTTGCTGCCGCCCCTCCCCACCCGCCGTTTTTCACCCTTGGCAAGTGTTTCTGTCCTCTTTTTAAGCTGCCAGGGTACCTGTTCTGGCCCAGGCAGGGACCCGCACAGCCCCGCACGCCCCTTTTCTCCATGCAGGGCATCAGGGGGGTGACGTGGCTCTCCCGCGAGCGTGAACGTAGCTACCTAAGTTCGCCTGACGCCCGAGGGGCACGTGCGAGCCTGACAGAGCTTGCCACCGCGGAGAAGACGGACAGGCCCCCGTTCCCGCCCACGGCTCCCTGCAAGGACACCTTGGCTTGAGGCGAAAAGCCAAGGAAGCTGTGACGGGCAAGGCCAACGAGACGAGATGATGCCTCCTGTCGAGGAGCAAACGGTGCCTTTGTCCTCGGGGAGGGTCGCCGGCAGTCACCTCCTCCTTGCGCTGGCTCTGGCGGGCGCTGCACCTGGGCCGTGGAGGGCACTCGGCGCCAGCCCTGCAGCTGGGGCCTTTCTGTGGTGGGCACACATTTGCATCTCAATAACCCCTGATTAATATTTAAGGAGCCAGCTGTCTGTGCCACATGGAAAAAGGGGGGAAAAAAACCCGCCTTGTTCCTTTAAGGGGTGGGCCCAAGACCCTTCATCAAGTGGCCTTCATCTCCCCACCGGGTCTTCACATTCACACGATTCTTCTCCACGAGAAAATACGAAGCGCCATTAGCGAGCTATCAGGGGCCGACTGTGTCCCCATCAATGCCCCTCAGTCCATTGTGGCCGCCGTGCAGCTGCAGGGCTGGCGCGGCAAGCTGCCGGGCTGGGCCCCGTCCCTCTGTCTGTCCGCTGTCATCGGGCACTGCGTCCAGCGTGGCCTGTCACTGCCCCATCCAACGGAAGTGGACGGCATGTTCGGAGCTCAGACCCCGACGTGGGGGGCTGAACCAGCCAGCGCCCCCGCCCATCACCGTCCCCCGACGCCTGCACAGCCGCCGGTGCAGAGAGCCCTCCCCTCGCTGGCCACCGCCCCAGGCCGGGTCCTGGCTCACAAGTCTGCCCAAGAAGCCTCCACTGTGGGTCTCCAGGCAGGTGTCAGTTGCAGCGGGTTAAACAGCGTCCCTCAAAAGGCACGTCCTCCCAGAACCTCAGGACGTGACTGTCTTTGGAAAGAGGATCTTTGCAAATACAATTAGCTAAGAGGAGGTCACGCTAGAACACGGTGGGCCTTGGATCCAGTGTGTGGTGTCCCTGTAGTAAGAGGAGACACGGGGAGAAGACCAGGGGACCCCAAACCTGCGGCCCCCAGTGTCCCACACGCTCTGCGGCAGTGCAGGTAATGACTCTGGGCCCGGAGCGGCCGCTCACGGCCACCCTCCTCGCCAACCTGGTGGCAGGGGCCAGTTGCCTCCTGGACAGCAGCCCCACCGAGAAGGTCGGGGGTGGAGGGCGGCGGGGCCAACAGTCGCCTGGGGACCGCCCTCCCAAGCCCTGTCTGGCCCCTTGATCTCCACCCCGGGTGAGTCCCCGGCCCTCTCCAAGCCCTTAGCACCGAGCTAGGAACCACCCAGGGCCCCTCACCCCCACGCAGGGGGGGCTTTCTCCCTCAATACACAGGAGCCCCTGGATCACCGAGTTCCTGGGGGGCTCTGCTGGGCATGCACGGGGGCCTCCACCTGGGGGAGGGGACAGTCCCGGGCCCTGCTTCTTCTCCCACCACCCACCCGAGGGCCGGTCCAGAGGAAGCCGCTCGTCCTCAGAGCTCATCATCAAATTCTTCCCCGGACAGCATGGCCAGGTCCCCCAGACCTGGGGCCTCTGGCTCCTGCCCACCCAGCACCTGCCCTCCCTCCTGGCAGGTCCAGGCTAGGGGCCGCCGAGATCGTTGGGTTGACTCGACAGTCAGTCCCCTTCCCCAGAGGGAAGGCCACAAGGACAGACTCTGCACACGCGCCTGCCTAGGAGGGGCCCTGCCCACCCCGCCCCCAAACACCATTCCCTCCCCGTGATTCACGTGGGTCCCTGATCTGAAACTCAGCACCTTCCATCTCCCACCCCCACCCGGGGTCCCAGGCGAGGCCAACGTGTGAGGAGCAGAGGATCTCACCTCACCTGATCTTTTCCCTGCCCCTGGGGGCCAGGTGAGTTTGGAGGTTTACAGGCAGGGCTGGGGCAGCCCCAACGTCACTGGCACTCGGGGCTTCTGCAGGGGACAGACAGAGGACAGGCTAGACCAGCGGAAGATTCTTGCCAAACCTCCGATAAAACGTCTGGTCTCCGAGTGTGGGATTTGGAGCTGCAGGTCAGAGCGGTGGGCGGGCCTCCTGGGTCATGGATTTCCCTGAGGAGAGACCCCCTGCTCCCCGTTCCCCAGGGAGAGAAAGTGCGGAACGCCTGGAGATGGCCCAGGCACACACACGTGCACTCACGAGCAGGCAGGGGCACGTTCGACAGCACACACTAATATCACAATGTCATACACCGTGTGACCGGCTAGATATTCCAGACCTAGGAGTGAGCACCCAGACCTGACCTTCCGCCCTGTGGGCCCGCAGGCTGCGGCCCACCAGACCGAGGGCATCTACCCCAAGGGACAGCCTCCAAGCAGCAGCCACCTGCCGGAGGTATCAGCTGCCTTTTCCTTCTACAGCAAGGAACATAAGCTCCGGGCTTCGAAACGCTAAGGGTTCCAATGCCCCTTCGAAAGGAAGGTCCAACACCCCAGGGGTGGGGACATCCGAGGCCAGCCCAGAGCCCACACGGTCTTGCTGACCGTCCCCGTGCCCCCACACGATGCCCAGGAGGGTGGTGCCCGCTGCCTCTCAGGAGCCAGGAAGGTGCCAGGAGGACACGGTCTGCTGGGCCCGGCCCCCTGCCCAATCCGCAGCTGCGCTGACTGGCCCCACACAGGGCGGCTGTGAGCAATGAGCCCACCGCACACAGCCCCCCGGGCTCATTCCACACTCACCCTTCTTGCAAGATCTTGCTGGGGGGACACCTCCTTTCATCCCTGAGCGCTGGGGTTGGGGAAGAGCAGCGAAGCACAGAGGGCCTCCAGGTGGAGGCCGCAGCTCCGGAAGCCTCCAGGCAGCTCTGCCCCCTGACCCCACAGAGATACCACACAGTAGTCCTCCCTTCCCAAGTCCCCAGCGCCAGGGGAGGGCACTCGGGAGGGCTCCAGGCCTTCTCGGGGTTGGTTCTCCCCTAGCCCAGCCACGCCCGAATGGCCGGGGCAAGACAGCTGCCAGTGCAGGAGGGACAGCCACATGCAACACAGAAGATGCCAGGTCCCCGGACTCAGTGGGACACACCTTTTTAGGACTGGGGTCTCTGGCTCGGGTTCCAAGAGCAGCTCGGCTCGGGAGCAAGATCTAAACGAGGGCGGTCTCCCAGAACAGGCTGGCGGGGAGGCAGGAGGGTGAGAAAGCCCGGCAACGGGGGCGCAGAGTAAACGCGGCCCCCAATGGGCAAGGGGCAAGTCCCATCCCTAGGGATGGGACCTTACTTAGGATCTTTGCTGTTGTCATTAAAGGTCTCAAGAGGAGATCGTCTTGGCTTACCGGGACAGATCCTGAATCCAGTGACAACCATCCTTACAAGAGACACACAGGAGAGACCACATGAATACAGAGGCAGAGCCTGGAGGGATGCGGCCACAACCCAATGGATGCCCGGAGCCCCCAGAGGCAGGAAGGAGCCTCCTCTGGAGCCTCTGGAGAGAGCACGACCCCACGAGGGTCTTCATCTCAAACTCCGGCCTCCAGGACTCTGAGGAAACAAGCTCCTGGTGTCCTCAGCTGCCTAGTTCGTGGTAAATAGTTCCAGCGGCCTCAGGACACCGGCACAGCCACCATCCCAGCCGTGACGTGGGCGCAACAGGGCAGCCCCATCGGCCCACGCTTCCTCTAACTGCTCCGGTCAGCCCTGGGGGAACAGCTGCCCCTCAGCCTTGTCGGGACTCACCCTTGACCTTGGGCTACGCCTGAGCTACCGAAAGTGAAAAGCAGAAACTTTGATAACTTAGATGGAACGGACCAATCCCTCAAATCAACAAAACGCCAAACTCATCCACATGTTACTAGATATTCAATAATATGTAACTGATAAAGATATTCGATTTGCAGTTAAAATATAAATGTCCAGGTCCAAGTGGTTTAGCTGGTGAATTCTGCCAAACATTTAAAGAAAAAACACCAATTCGACCCAATCTCTTCTAGAAAGTACAAAACAAGGGAACACTTCCCAATTCATTTTATCAGGCCAGCATCACCAAAACCAAACCCAGGAAAGACAACACAAAAAAACCACAGACCGACATATCTCACGAACGTAGAAAAGTCCTTAACAACATACCAGCCGATGCACCAGCTGTAGACACGTAAACGCAGAATCACGTGCCGTGACCAAGTGGGGTTCACCGCAGAAATGCAAGAGTAGTTTGAAAATGGAAAATGAAGGCGCCTGGGTGGCTCCGTCGGTTGAGCCTCTGGCTTCAGTTAAGCGTCCGACTTCGGCTCAGGTCGTGATCTCACGGTTCCTGGGTTTGAGCCCCACGTCGGGCTCTGTGCTGACAGCTCGAAGCCTGGAGCCTGCTTCCGATTCTGTGTCTCCCTCTCTCTCTCTGCCCCTCCCCACTTGCACTCTGGTCTGTCTGTCTGTCTCTCTCTCTCAAAAGTAAACGTTATCAAAAACAATGGAAAATCAATTAAAAGACTAAGAAAAAAAACACACGATCGATAGATGCGGAAAGAATACTAGACAAAATCCAACATGTATTCGTGACCAAAAAAATCTGTTTTACCTCTCAGCAAATTAGCAACAAAGCGGAACCTCCTCGGCCTACTGATGAGCTCTACCCCACCACTGCTGCGGTGCCTCCCAGCAGCTTGGGCACAAGACAAGGACGCCTGTCCCGCCACCGCCCTCCAGAGCCACGCAGGGAGGGAAGGGGGAGAGAGGAATTACACTGAGTGAAAGAAACCGGACACAGGAGGCCACGTACAGACCGGCCGCACTTCACGCGCAGTTTTGGGACAGGTGGGGCCCTTCTGGACAGATGGACAGACCTGAGGGAGCACAAGGAGCTTCCAGGGCAATGGAGGGGGCAGGGGCACGGGTTACTGACGGGCCCTTTTGTCGGAACCCACAAGCCGTGTGCAGTCACACTCTGTTTCACAAACGGAAGCGTAGGGGACCTCGGCGTGTCTGTGGCCCTCCTTCTCATCAGTACAGAAGCCACGGCCCAGGTCCCTCTACGCCCCCTGAGGATGCCCACACTGTAGCCCAGCCCCTCACCTTAACTCAATTCCATCTGAAAAGACTCTGTCTCCAAACAAGGTCACGTTCAGAGGAACTAGGGACACACCTTCGGGGGGCACCATGCAGCCCGCCCCCAGGAAGGCACTGCCAGCCTCCACACACTCATGCAGCCTGGTGTGCGCCTCCCAGGCCAGTCCCTGGCAACCCCGCTCCCCCTTCGCAGCCTTCGGTGACGGCCCACGTCGGGGGCTCACACGCGCCAGAGGGGAAGGGCCTCTGACCCTCACAGATCTCCTGGTGGGCCCCCCTCCTACCCCAAGTTTGGTAACATGCTGGATCCAGCGTCAGCCTGGGTGAGGCCTGCCCCACACTGCCCTCCTGGCAGCTCTCGGCTCGAGGAGCCCCAGAGGGGCGTCCCCACATGAGCATGACTTGTGAGGCCCATCGGCAATGACAGCTAGAGGCAGGAAGGAAGCTGGCGCGTGCCTCCCCGGCTTGTGGCCGAAAGGGCCTGGGCCGGATGCCTCCCCGTGAGTCCCTCCACCAAAACTCTGACGCTTCGAGGTGACTCTGGTCTCTGAGAAGGCGAGAATGGGACCAGACCTTGCCCCTCCCCCACAGGCCTGCCAGGCTCTGGGCGGGGCCTCCCCAGGGACTGGCGCCCAGGCCTGCAGGCGTCCCCCTGCGGCTCCCAGCTCCCAGCTGACAACCCTACAGGCTTCGGAGGAGCCGCCTGGGCTCCCCTGCCGGAAGTTACATTAGGAATTTCATCTCTTCCTCACAGACCTGTTCAGAGTGCCTATTTCTGCTTGACACAGTTTTGGTGGTTTCTGTCTTTCCAGGAATCTATACATCTGATCCGGTGACGGTCAGTATGCGGTTTTCACCACACCCCCCTGTGACCTTCTCTCAGTCGGCGTAAGGCCTGCGGGCAGCCTGGCCTCATTCCTGACTCACAGCAAAGAGGTCAGGAAGTCATCCTCCACAGTGCCGTGCATCTGTGCTGCACACTCTCTTTCAAGTTCAAGAAATGACGTGCCGTATTCCTAATTTTCTGAGGGTTTTTATCATAAACTGGTGTGGAAAATTAAATACTTTCCAGCATCAACTCATAAGTAAATAGTACCGACTCTCAGATATAAAACTATATTATTAAATCCCTAATAATGATGCACGTTTATAAATGCCTATCTCTAGGATACAAATATCTAGAAATATAAATAAAATTCATTTTATCAACAACGGTACTCTGATTTTTCTGTATTTTTCCCTACTTTTGCTCTACTTGTTCAGCGTGTTGGAGGGGTGTGTTCAAGTCCCCACAGACATCCCCAGCTCTGTCCTGAAGTCACCTGTCACGTCCAGGGCCAGGTCATGCAACAAGAGCCGGCTGTTAGCATCTTGTCAGAGACTCTCCGACCACTGGCTCGAACGCCAGGGTGGACACCACAGCGGTGACATCTCCCCTTGGGGCCGTCACTTGAAGAAAGCCAGCAACACGCTTTAAACCTGCAAGCTCTACACCATCTCCCCAGGCCTTGCTTTCAATATTTATTCATTTTCTTAATTTCTAGTGAGCTTTTTTGTTTGGCTCGGTCTGGGTTTGTTTTCTTGTGTCCTTTTAACTATCAAGGCAACCCGTGCTAGGGTGAGAAGCTCGGGAACCCCAGGGGCAGGGGAGGAACTGTATCTGACCCTGACCAAAGCCTACAGACATTTCAGAGAGGGTGGCATGTCCACACGGTCACGGGGCCAGAGCAGCCCTGGTCCTCAGGTTGGAACCACAGGGTTCTGGGTGGGGACAGCCCCATGTCCTGGGCTTACCTGCATTCTCACGGTGCCTCTCGGCCTCTGACAGTGAAAAAGACAAAGCGCAAAAACCACGCAAATCACATGGATGTGAGTCTGGAGAGAAGGAAACCGCCTGTGTTCTCAGCTCTATTTTCCGACTGTGACCCAAACATCTGCTCCCCTGAAGTCGTCCCCCGTCCCTGGCTGTGAGAGGGGGATGCATGAAGCAGAGACTCTGCAGAGCCCCCTCCAGGGCCGACGGGCCCCTCATAACAAAGGGGACCCATGTCCCTGGGGTCTGTGTCCTGTCCAGACGGCTCCAGAACAGGAAGGTGACCGGGGCCAGCCCAAAAGCCGGTGTGTGGCCACCACTGGGAAGGGGCAGATGCTGGCCCACTTGGGGCACGCAGGAAGGGCATGTGAGACCCTGCAGGCATCCCCGGGAGGCCAGCCCGTCCTCCACCTGGGGCGTCCTCGGGTGACCGAGTCAAGCCACCACCCCGCTCCCACTCCTGCCGATAACGGCGCCTGCCAGGAGCCCGCACCAGCAACTTCCGCCACAGATTACGTCCAAGGCCCACAACAGAGGAACGCGTGCCCTGCCAGGCTGCAGAATCCACTGGCCAGGGCCTGATTGAGCCCGCGTGAGCCCCCCACTCAGCCCCCTCCCTCCCCAGCGTGTCCAGCTGCCCGGCGATCCCTCCACATCCGGTCCAAACGCCTGACGCACCAGCCCGCCTCGCCAGTCCCCCACCGTCCTCACAGCCTTCCCCAGCACTTGCCGCGGATCCCACCCCAAAGCATGTCCCCAGCCAGGGCTCCAGCTGCCCCGCCCGGCCGCCCCACCTGCCTCATCCCCGCTCACGGGGCTCTAGGCCACACTGCCCTTCCCGGCGGACCCCTACTCACGCTCCTCTTCTCGGAGAGACGGCCCGACGCCCGGCAGCGTAGAGTCCGCGAGTTTCCGCCGTGGTCCCCTGGCTTCTGCTCAGGAGCCAAGGAGGCGCCATCTGAGCCGACTCCCCGCCTCCTGCTGCCAGACCCGCCAACGCTGCGCCTGCGCACAGCCTGGAGCAGGCGGCAGCGTGCGGACAGTGCGGCTGCGCGACGGAGGAGACGCGAGGCCAACTGCAAGGCCTGCAGCTGCGCCTGCGCACGGCCTCGAGCAGGCGGCGGCGTGCGGACAGTGCGGCTGCGCGACAGGGGAGCCTCGAGGCCAACAGCGGGAGCCTGCAGGTGCGCCTGCGCACAACCTCCAGCAGGCAGCGCCATGCGGCCGCGAGAGATACGCTGTCCGTGGCAGTGGCCTGTGGCTGTGCCTGGGCACAGCCGTCTCCCCTCCCCAGGAAGCTCCGCTGCGGCCACCCGCGTTCCCGGGGCCACCCTGCCCGGCACGAGGCCGAGTGGAGAGCGAGCAGAGCCGATCTGGTCTCCCCGCGAACCCCGTGTGCCGCTCGAGCCGCGGTTGCTCGGCTCGGCCTGTGCAGACTGCAGGCGGAGTCTGCCTCTCGCCCACCCGCAAGGGCCCAGGAAGCGCCGGGCGCCGGGTGGCAGAGGAGGCTCGAGTTCTGGCCCCGCTAGGAATAAATGACATAGAATAACCATGCCGTAGTGACATTTCATGCAGAGCGCAATAAATGCGAAGTTCCAGATGAAGCGGCTACAGTGGGGGGCGGGACCCTAACCACACCGGTTCCACGGAAGAAAAAAGCCTCCAGCGAACCGCAGCCCCCAACAAAAACGGGCCCTAATGACTCCAGAGATGAACTCCACCACATGTCTAGGGACCAGATGATCACAGCTTGCCCAGTTGTTCCGGTGCCCTGAAGCGGAGGGGCACACGCTAAACTGTGCCCGCCGGTGGAGCCCCCCGCCCGCCCAGGAGTGCTGACCCCAGCCCCCTCCTGGAAGGCCAGCCGGCAGAGCCCCACTGCAACAGGAACTCTGACCCCCAGACCCTACTGGAAGGTGCAATGGGTGGGAAGACAGACATGGTGACCACGTGCGGGACTGACGCCCAGATGCCACGGCCGCCTGGTTGCTGGGAAATCCATTTGTGAAAGTCACTCTTGACAGACCCGAAGAGAAAGATCACATGCTTTCCCCCCATAGGTGCACAAAAAGCCTCTGGCAAAATTTAACACCCATTCCTGATAAAAGTACAAACAGTAAGGAAAATAGGAAGTGACAGCCTCTTTCTTAACATAGTAACATAGCCTTTTCTAAAGTCTCCACCTCACTGAAGCAGACACTGGTGTCATTAGGGGCAAGATGAGGACTATGCTTGCCTTCACCGCCCGCCAGCCCGGCCCTGGAGGCCTCAGCCGCTGCAGTCAGACACGGGGAACCCGTCAGGGCCCCGAGAACAGAGCCCAAAGCCAGCTGTGTCCATTTGCAAAGGCTACACTGATGTACCTGGAAAACGCTGGAACAGTAATATGCAGTAAACTTTTCACGATGAAGGGATGTCCCACAAGCTCAGTGTCGGAAACCCGCCAAGCCCGTACGGCCGCCAAGCACTGGAAATGGGGCGAATGTGGCAGCATCGTGAGCCTTGGGTCTCGTTTCATCTCATCTGTACGCGCGAGCTTAGCCACATGGGACTCCCGACCGGGCAGCGAGCGTGGCACCAGGCCATCAACAGGGAGGAAACAGACTCAAAGGATAAACGAACTCAGTAAGGCTAAAACTAACACACAAAAACCAAAAGTCCTCATAGCTGCACGAAGTCACCAGTTGGAGGATGGAATGGCAGAGGGACCCCGGCAACGATGGCAAGCAAGAAGGTGAGGTACTCGGAAAGGCCCCCAGGAGAAGTGGGAGTCCTTCCCGGGACAGAGAACTGAAGACCTGTGAATGCAGACTGCAGAGTACAGACCATGTATCGTTGCAGCAACACGAACGGCCGCCCCGGCGGCAGCACACCCTGGTGTGGGGAACACAGCCCGACATATTCCACTCTGCAGATTCAGGTGTGAGAAGGAGAAAGCAAACGCAGGAACACGTGAACTTTGGGCGACCTGCCAGAAAAGAACACAGGGATCCGCTGTACTGTTTTTCACAACTTTTCTCTAAAAGTGAGATGAATTCAAATCAAAAAATATTTACGAACTCCCATGTCCTGGGCCCAGGTGCTCCCTGGCAGGAACTCAGATCACGCTTGGTCTGTGAGGGTGCCTTCTGCTCGTCCCGGCCTTTGTGATTACGTCCTGAAAGTCTCCCGACGGCTTCTCACGCAGCCACTGAGAAGAACCCAGCAGCTCCGGACACACCGATGCTGTGCAATCCCCACGGCGTCCTGGGGCTGAGGGAGGAGGGCAGATGATGCACGGGGCCTCTGCACACGTACAGCATCCCCGGGACGCCCGGCCTCGCGACCCACCACCACGAGGCTGGAGCTGGTGGCATTGAGCTTGGGAAAAGCCACATTTCTGTGCGTTTCTCTCAAAGCTAATTTTTTTTAATATAAATGGTTTTTCAATACTGTCAAATGGAAGAGGGCACAGCTGGGACCTGCACTAGGTTGAACCCTCCCATGAAATGATATGCCTCAGTCCTGACCCTGGGGATCCCAGCACGGGGCCTTACTTGGAAACAGGGCCACTGCAGGCACCATCAGTAAGAGGGAGTCGGTGACCAGCTGGAGTCGGTGAGTCCCATCCCAACAAGAGAGCAACGCCGTGTGCCCCTGGAGGCAGAGAGGGGGTGACGCACCCACCGACCAAGGGACGGAGAGGATGTCTGGCACCACCAGAGGCCGGAAGATGCACAGGGTGCCCCCCCCAAAGGCAGCACGGCCCTGCGACACCTCGGTTTAGGGCTTGGGGCCTGCAGGCTGAGAGGGATGCCTGCGGTTTCAGCCCTGAGTCTGTGACTTCGTTAGGGCAGCCCCAGGAAGGTAATAAGACCCTAAAGACAAACAGAAATTCCTGAGTCCACGGTGGGCCCAGCGTCCACGAGCCCTCCATTGGCCAGGGACACCCCCTCCTCCGTCCCTGTCACAGGATGTGGAACGGGTCCCCCCTGCTGTAGCGAGAAACCACCTCTGGCTTGTTCAGCGCAAACACGATTTCCACCGGTCGCCAGGACACGCAGGAGGCTCCACGAAGGAAACGCGCAGGAGGCACCAGAAGCTCAGAAAAGCTACAGACGCGGGTCCGCCACCCACAGCACCGGGGACGGGGCGTGTGGTGACCAGAGAGCAGAGGACAGTGACCGGCACGCGTCCCAGTGGCCGCAGTGGCTGCCGGCACGGCGGAGCAGGAGTAGCCGCGTCGGCTCCGAGGGTCTCACGGGTGTGCAGGCCCGGCGGCCCTCGGGTGGGCATCACGCGGCTGCAGGAGCGGAAGCGACGCCCAGGCGAACGCCGCTCATTCTGCGGTCCTAGACGTGAACACACGCAGCACCCCAGCCACAAGGGCTCACCAGGCGCCCCACTGCGTCTTCACAGCCGCGACCGGGCTCCAACGGGACAGCCGGCGCCTCAGCCCCCGTCCCGAGGGGACGTGGGGTGGACACGACCATACCCAGAGCTGGTGGTGGAACCAGGCTCCCCTCCACCTCCCTGCTGGCCCTGAGCGGAGGCCAGGGCAGACCGCTCTGCCCTTCCCAGAAGGAGCAACCCTAAAGCCACAGAGGGTCGGCCCGAGGTCCCCCCGCCCCCGCCCCCGGACTGGCAGTCACACGGGCATTGTGGCAGCAGGGCTCTGAGCAGCACAGGGGGGATCCACGCTGTGGAGACAGGAGCCACGGGCTCCGACACGGAAAACCCAAACGAGCCTGTGGACGCGGTGGAGCGAGGCATCAGCGAACTCACGGCTCTGGTGGGAGCGGTGGTAGACGTAGGCACCCACGGAAGCGTGTACTTTCTCAAATCCTCGTCTGCCAGAGGCACCAGGACAGAGGGGACGGGCGGAGGATCGCAACACCGGAGTCCCGGACAACAAGGAAGGACGCCCCCAGGACAGGCTCCCACTGGCCATGGCCCAGGCAGCCGGAGCCTGAAAGTACGAGGAAATCACATAAATGAACGAAGAGAGTTTGATGGGAAGCAGGGCACTGGCAGTTTCCAGGCTACGTGGGGAGAAGGGGCCTGGACGGTTCCTTGCTGACAGAGCACAGGGGAATCACGCCCTCCCCCATGGCACATGCCAGGGCCCACTCCTGCACACACACACACACACACAACACACACACACACACACCGCCTCCTGTAGCGTGGTGACGTCAGGCCGACTCAAATCCGGGGACCCACTGGGCAGAGCCTGAGCTCTCCAGAAATAAATGAGATGCAGCAGCGTCAACCTCTTGGCCCAGAGCCCACTCCATGAGCGCCCCAGCGTGCACAGGGTCCACACGTGGCAGCTCGTGGGTGTCACAGAGCTGATCCCCTTCCCCAAAGGACCCTACAGCGGGGATGAACTTTTCTGTTGACTCTGCTTTGGAGTTTTCCTAAGAATTTAGTGACCCTCCCTTGGCACGGAGAATGACCTGAGATTCCAGGACGGGGTCCTGACCCGGAGGAAAGACTCCCAATGGCTTTGCGGCTCCAGGCAAGAGCCTTGCCATCAGACAGGTCTGCGTGGGGAGCATCAGGAGGCGGGCCACCCCGTGCAAGGCGCTGGCGGGGAACTCAGAGCACACAGAGCCGAGAGTGACCAAGGTGGGCACGTGGCAGGGGTTCTGGGCTGACGGTGCCACTGTCCCGGGGCACCCCCCACCCTTCCCCCAGCCAAGATGGGCACCTATCATGGTGTTCCAGGGGCCGCTTCCTACCCCACTGGTTCCGGTGGTGCTGGACAGGACCCCCGAGGCCTGGCCCCTCGCTGTGGCCAGAGGGGTGAACAAGGTAGCCTGGGTCCGTGAAGGGAGGCCTCCCCAGAGCCCAAGCTCCAGCGCAGGCCGCCCGTGGGCCTGAACGCAAGGCCCGTTTGGATCCCGGGGAGCGTGTTTCCGTGACCCACATGTGCAGGCCACGCAGGGCTGCTACCCTGAGGGGACGTGCCCCAGCCCCATCCTGCCACTTGCTTACCCGAAAGCTGCCTGGTGAGATCCAAATTCACTTCTCTTCTTTGTGTGTATTTTCTCTGGAGCCCGACCCATGGGCTTTTCTGCATTCTCTTTGAGATAAAAATCAAAAACAAATCTTTAAAGGCCATCTCCAAAAACCACAGAATGGCTGGAATTAAATAAACATAAAGCTTGTGGTTTTCCTCTCAGGAACTTCCTGCCTAACTGAAATGCACTGAATCAGCAGCACCTCAGAGCCCAGGCGGAGGCTCCCAGGACCCCGGGCTCAGCCTTGGGGCAGGGGCCACACCCCAAGGTGACCACGTCCCGCCCTAGTGAGCCCCGGCCAGCCCTGCTGGCCTAGTGCATCGCAGACGTGGGAGTAGCTTCCCGTTCGAGAGGAACTTCCCTGAGGCCTGCGCACCATCAACACAGTGTGAGGATCCCCCAATATTCATGTCCACAAGGAGAGGCTCCGGGCAAAGACAGCTTATTACGCCCACGGGTGGCAGAGAAGGGCCCACGGACACAGGGCACAAGAAACACCAGAGTGTTGGGGGCAGAGGACTGAGTTGGGGGCGGCAGGCTGCAGGGCTTGAGATTCGAACGGGCTTGGGCACGACCACCCGCTGCTGCCCAGTCCCTGGCCCTGGTGATCTAGGACACGGGGAACGCCCGCGCTGTGTGGGAGGTGGACAAGGGGCGGTGGGGCCATGGACGCAGGGCTGTCCAGTTCCACAGGAGGCTCCAAACTTCCGCCTCCTCCCACCCGAGAACCTCCCACGTCAGAAAGGAGGCCACTGAGCTGCTGTCACTCGGGGCACGACCAACACAACGTGTGCGCTTTTCTCCTGACATCAGCCGAGTCTGCCGCTCTCCGGACACCAGCCGGGGGTCCTGCGACTGAACTCAATCCCGATACCAACCGCCAACGTCAGTGCAGACCCCCCCCCCCGGGCTGAGGGGCCCCTCGAGACTCCCCCATGTCAGGTGCCACAGTATCAGGTCACCCGGAGAGTTTGGGGGTTTCTTACGAAGGATAAGACTCGGGAACAGGGATGGAAGAGACACACAGGGCAAGGGGTGGGGAAGGGGCTCGGAGCCTCCAGGCCCTGCGGGAGGGGGGCGGGGAGATGCGGGGGGTTGGGGGGGGAGGCACCACCCTCCCGGCACCTCCGTGGGTCCCTTCTCCCCAGGAGCCCAGGGGCTGTTACGGCGGTTTCATTACAGAAGCGCGATTGATCGAGTCACCGGAGGCTGGGCGTCAAGCCCCATCACTTTGCTCCTCCACTGGTCTCTCTGGGAGCAGCCCCCAGGCGTCTCAGCAGCACGCCAAAGAGCCTCCCCCGCCCCAGGGGCCAGTGCCTGGGGACAAAGATCAAATGTCGACTTTTTATCATCCCACAGGCCTCTGCCGAGGAACACCCCGCAGCGGTCTTGAAAGCCGCGGTCCGGGAACTACTTTTTTGACCCGCAGGCGCTGAGCGGCGGCCCCAACGCAGCCCGTGCGCGGACGCGTGGCTCTGCTCGCGGCCTCCCTGCGGGCGGCTCGTGGAAAGCAGGGCCAGGCGGGGGCCGACGCCCGCATTTCCCGGAGGCGCCCCAGGAGGAGACGCAGGGAACCACGCAGACCCAACCCGCCCCACAGACCGATCGGCGGAGCCGCCCCGCGACCACCCCCGCACACGAGGACCCGTGCCGCAGTGTCCACAGCAGGGCAGAGTCCGCCCACAGAGGAGGGTGGGCAACACGGGGCCCATCCACAGGATGGAATACCACCCTGCCCCAGACAGGAACGGGATTCTGACGCGCGCTCCGACACGGACGCATCCGGAGGACGTCGCGCCCGCGGAAAGCCGCCGCCACGGGAACCTGCTGTGGTTCCCCTTCTGGGAGGTCCCTGGAGGGGTCCAAGCCACAGACGCGGGGAGTAGGCGGTGGGCACCGGAGCCAGTGCCAGCTGACCTGGGGTTTCATTTGGGGACAGCAAGATGTCCTGGGCCCAGAGAGAGGCGATGTCACACGACCTCGTGAATGCCCTAAACGCCACCGAGTTGCTCCCCTCAACATGGTTATTCTGTGCCAGGCGAACGTGGCCTCGGTAAAGGAGCCCGAGGCCGCCCTGCGAGGCCCGGCGGCCCGTCCCCCAGCAGACAGGGCCCCGGGCGAGCAGCGGGCAGCGTGCCGCACCCGCCCTCCCTCCCCGGATTCCGCCAGGCACCCCCGCTCCTCACTCCCACCGCCGCGCACCGCCCCGCGGTCTCCCCCCTTTGCCGGGGCCCCCCACGGCGCAGCCACTCGACGCCCAGGTAACGGACAAAGAAGCCAAGAGGTGTGGGCCGGGAGCACCAGCCTCCACGGGCGGAAGACCGGCCAAAGGGCCCGAGTCCCCCACGCGCCCCGCCCCCAACGCTCATCCAGGGGTCTGAGAAGGGAACTCTGGCCCCGCGTTATGGTAAGATCTCGGCCTTTCCAGTGCACACGTACGAAGGCCTCTCTCGGCAGAGGCTTGAACGAACGGTCAGCCTCCGCTCCCTGAGGAGCCGCAGATCGGCTGCTCCGGGGCCCGAAGCCACGGGGGGCGCTTCCCAGAGGCTCGCTCGCTGGACCCCTGTGGAGGGGCACCGCCGGCCTCCAGCCAGCCGCACGGCATTCCGGTCTGGAAGCGACACGGGGTGTTCCTCCAAGGTCCCGAGGGGGCTGTGGGAGGGGGGCCGGAGCCCGTCCTGAAGGCGGCCCCTCTCCACCCGTGGGCGCAGACGCTACGGGAACGGAGGCAGGTGTCAGACTCGGCCCCACGTCGCGGCAGCACAACAGCAAAAGGCAGAGGCAACCCGCAGGTCCATCCCCAGACGAACAGACAGATAAAGCACCCCATCCACACGCGGAACGTCGCGGGAAAGAGGCACGGACGTATCCCGCAACACCAACCTCGCACGCGGGCCGCTCAGCGGGGAAAGCCAGGCAACAGGCCACACGGCGTGACTCCACTGACGGGACCCGTCCGGAGCAGGCAAGACCGCGGACACCGAGAGCACAGTGGGTGGGGAGTGACCACTACCGGGTACAGAGTTTCTTTTGGGGGCAGGTGATGGGAACGTTCCGGAACGAGACAGAGCTGGTGGGTGCACAACACTGAATGTGCTAAATGCCGCTGCATTGTTGAGTACTAAGTGGTCAATTTTATGTGCGTTTCGCCTCGTTTTTAAAACAGAAGAAACTGTGAAAAATCAATTCGTTTAGAATCACAGACTGGTGGTGGCAGAGAAAGTTTGGAGCGGGAGAGAGGCCGGTGTGTCTGACCTCCTTCCCGCCGTCACGGCCCGAGGTTCCCACACTCGTTGCACGCCCTGCAGGACAGCGTCCTTAGGACATGTGACTGATGCACTCGGGACAGGGGATGGCCCCGTTCCCTGTTGTGACCTCAGGCCTGTTACTTTCCCGCCCCTCCAGGAGCCTCGAGGCCCCCGCTGCCCAGCGTCGGCCGGAATCCAGCTGCGTCCTGAGCAGGACTCACGTGCGTGTGCACGTGCTCGTGTGCACTCACGCACCACGCACCGTGTCACATCCACATCTGCGTGCACGTACACATGCCCGTGTTTGCGTGTGATGGCGTGTGCTCATTTGCGTGCGTGTCCGTGCACGTGTGTTCTGAGAAGGCGGGCTGTGCACAGCTCCATCCAAAGAAATACCATGTGAGCCACAGACTCAACTTTTTTTTTTTTAAGATTTTATTAAATAATCTCTAGGGGCGCCTGGGTGGCTCTGTCAGTTGACCGTCCGACTTCGGCTCAGGTCATGATCTCACACTCCATGGGTTTGAGCCCCACATCGGGCTCCGGGCTGACAGCTCGGAGCCTGGAGCCTCCTTCGGATTCTGTGTCTCCCCCTCTCTCTGCCCCTCCCCTGCTCACACTCTGTCTCCCTCTGTCTCAAAAATAAATAAAACATTAAAAAAAAATTTTTTTTAAATAATAATCTCTTGGGGCGCCTGGGTGGCTCAGTCGGTTGAGCGTCCGACTTCGGCTCAGGTCACGATCTCGCGGTCCGTGAGTTCGAGCCCCGCGTCGGGCTCTGTGCTGACAGCTCAGAGCCTGGAGCCTGTTTCGGATTCTGTGTCTCCCTCTCTCTGACCCTCCCCCGTTCATGCTCTGTCCCTCTCTGTCTCAAAAATAAATAAACATTAAAAAAAAATTTTTAAATAATAATCTCTACACCCAGCGTGGGGCTGGAACTCACAACCCCGAGATCAAAAGCCGCACGATCCTCCGACAGAGCCAGCCGAGCACCCCTCGGCTGTTGAGTTTTCCAGGAGCTGCCCATATCGTAAAAGGAAAAGGAAACACAGAGTTAATGTGAATGATACACTTAACTGGATCGGTCTAAAACACTACCACCCGGCCACGTAACGCATATAGCGCGTTATTCACCTGCCGTCTCGCGATCTGTGCCAAGTCTCCCCATCGGGTGGGTCTCCGCCCCGAAGCCCCTCGCTACGGGCCAGCCACACTTCCGGGGCACAGAGGCCACGGTGTCCAGCGGCACGTGGCGGGCACCCCGGCTCCTCCTCGCTACAGCCGGCACCAATGGCGAGTCAGAAACGACCGACCAGGGGCGCCTGGGTGGCTCAGTCGGTTCGGCGTCCGACTTTGGCCCAGGTCATGATCTCACACTCCGTGGGTTCGAGTCCCACATCAGGCTCCGGGCTGACAGCTCGGAGCCTGGAGCCTCCTTCGGATTCTGTGTCTCCCCCTCTCTCTGCCCTCCCCTGCTCACACTCTGTCTCTCTCTCAAAATAAAGATTAAAAAAAAATTCCTTTAAAGAAGGAAACGACTGACAAAATCGCACACGGCCACCGCTGGCCCAGGGGGCACCAGCACAACCATGGGAATGGCCGCCGTGACCCGACGGTGGCTCTGAGGTCCGGTCCCGAGCCCGAGGGGCAGCAGGCAGATCACACCTCCCTTGCCGAGTCCCTTGGTCCAGGCTCCTGAATGCACAGTCCCAAAAATGTTCCAAGGGATTTGGGTAACGTCGTCATGAGATGGCATCATCAAACCAACAAAACTGTCCATTAAGCTGCTTTCGGCTGCCCGGGGTGCCCCTGCGGGACAGCGCGGGAACTCAGGGCAGGGCTGGAAGGAAGACCCTCTCGGGCCGTGTCTGTGCGTCTGTCTGTCTGCCATGTCCACACCGGCGGCCCAGAAAAAGGCCTGGAGAGACCCGTGAGGCTCTCGTCGCTGGGAACGCCGGGTTCCGGATGACCGGCCCTTCGGACCGTGGCGTGCCCCTGAGCGTGGGCTGCCTGCACGCACAAGGGGAATGTTCTGGTCAGGGTGCGGGAGCAGGTACGCGGCTGCACGGCGGGCACGCAGCTCTGCCGGGGCGGCTCCTCCCACACGGTTGATTTCAGACCCGGGACGTGGGGGCTGAGGCTGTTCGAATCCGCTCGAGGTCTCTGCTGAATTCCACAGGGTTCGACTTCAAGAAAACAACACCCACGTGAATGGCACCCACGCCCGGCTCCGGCGCCCTCTGCAACCTGCGACCGCCTCACAGTCTGTCCCTGGAGGTTTGCCAACCATGCGCTCTCAGCTCCTCTGGACAGATGGAACCCTAGTGTTTCCTTTCCTGCACTGGGAAAACACAACGGCTCTTCTTGAAATCCACTGTCGGCGCACGGTAACAGAAGACAGCAGACCGTCAGAACCCGGCTTTGCTACAAAGTGGCTGGCTGGGAGGCAAACCCGATTCTATTTAGGTGGATGAGACGGCAGGTTAGCTTGGCCAAGAACCAGAACTTGGAGAGAAGAGACAAGACGTGAGGAATCAGATGAATTTCTTTTGTGAGGCGGAGTATTCTCTCCGTTTCCAGCTATAAATTCTAACAAGCTTACTGAAAAGAAAACAGAAACCACACGCGCGCACACACCCCCAATGCAGAGCCCAAGGCCCAAAGCTGTTCCAGAACAGAAGAAAATTAGAGCAATAGCGAAATCACACTTGAAATTAAAGCAGGGAGGCTCAAGGAAGCGACCGTACCCGCTCGGTTCCTTCCTGCCAGGAACCGAGAGAGAAAAGTAAAGCTTTCAGAAAAGAACAGGGGCAAGGGGTGGGTGGTGGGGAGCCAAGAGGCATCTAATTTTATCTGGCTTCTTTCCAACAGCAAAATCTAATCCATCATTCTCCCCGGGTGGAAGCTCTTAATGAAAATGTAGAGACCGAACTTGGAGTTCTCCGGGGATCCTGCTGGGAAGGGCCCCAGCAGCCCCGCATCCTGCCCGGAGAACTGCCTCGTGTGAAGACTTCAGACTGTCCTGCGGCTCCCTGAACACCCTGTCACTGAACACGAGGCCAAGACGTGCTTGTGTTTATGCCCCCGAGCCTCCTCCTGGCCTGGGGAGGGGGGGGGGTCTCCTCCGAGACGCCAGCTGGCAGCTCTTGGCCCCGGAGACCTTGCGGAGAAAGGCCGGTCCTGGGCTCCGCCTCCACAGCCACCGTCTCCCCTCCCTTGCGTGGACAGGGCACGTGTGCCCAGCCATCTGTCCGTCTAGAGACACTCAGGTCGTCTGAACCTTTGGCTGCTGTGAATAGACCTGCTACGAGCCTGGGCGTACGGCGATCCGTTCAGACCCCTGCTCTCGGCGGCCTTGGACGTGCACCCGGGAGCGGGATCGCGGGCCATACGGTGACTCCACGTTCCACCTGCTGAGGAACCACCACGCCGTTTTCCACAGCGGCCACGCCGTTTCCCGTCCCGCCAGAACTCGTTATTTCGCGTTTTCTTGTCATCACCACAGTGGGTGTGAACACTACCTCGGGTGGCTGTGACCCACGTTCTGCGAGGAGTTTTTTTCGGGGGCCCGCTGGCCGTCTGTGTCTCTCCTTTCGGGAAATGTCCATTAAGCCCTTCGTGCGTTTTTTAAAGTGGGCCTTTTGTTTCCGCTGGTCTTTCCCGAGCCCCCGAACGTAGGACGCTCTGGGCGTCCCACGGTCTGGGCGCAGGGGGGTCCCTGGTGCTCGGTGGGGACGAGCACAGCCCACCCTGCAGGACGATGGCCCAGACGTGGCGCAGCAGCCTCGCTCACTGCTTGGAAACAGGCAGGAGGGGCCGGCTCAGCTTTTTGCCTCTCTCCTGGGTGATCCCTAGTTAAGGATCTTGGATCGAGGGACGTTATCATCCAGTAGATCTGGACGAAAGGGATCCCCGCTAGCACAGAGCGTAAGCAGTGACCCAGAGGCCAGGCGGACGGCTTGAGCCAGAGTGACGGAACCCATCCAAACCATCCAAACGAAAGCCCGTGGCAACCAGAAATTCTGGAAAAGGCCTTCGGAACCAGACGCTGCCTGCATTCAGAGGGAAAAACGGTTACCGCTTGAAAGAGACAACATGTAAGCGATACCAGATGTCACCATTATGCTTAAAATAGTGACAAGTCCCGAACGCAAAAGACGCCTTCTCCCGCTTCAAGGTCGTGCCACCAGCCCTGCCGCTCCCCGCCCTGTGGGCTCCGTGTTCCTTCAGTTTTCTGCCTGCGACAAACAGACGATTGGGATTCATCGCCACAAAAGCCGGGCCCACGTAACTCTCAACAGACATGCTCTCAGCACACGAGGCGCTAAGAGCCGTGTTACAGCACTTTGCATTTTAAATTTCTGACGTTCCGAAGTGTCTCTCCCTGAAACACCGCATGATTTAAAAGGAGCTACCCAAAATAGAGAAACCATGTTTCTCTGTCCCTGCGTGGAAATACGGGTGTGACCGCTCACACGTGCAAGCTAGCAGTGAAGCCCGTGGTGGTAAACACCCCCGGCCACGTGAGCACAGCCCCGTCCGGGCCGGGGCTCCGAGGGCCGCTCTACACAGGGCCGCCCCGTCCCGGTTGTCCTGATGCCGGAAGCGCGCCGGAGCCGGCTGAGCCCCTGGCGTCCCCCCCCCGGCCCAGGCAGTGAAGGGCTCCCAGTTCTCTCGAGCACCACGGAGAGGACACACGCGGGGTGCGGTGGGGCCGTGTGGCCAATCCCCCTTTCATTTCTCACGTGGGACATTTTGAACCCGATTGAAACAAAACACCGGGGAGAACGAAACATTTTTTGGAACTTTCCGATATCCACTAGCCACCCGAGACTGCGACGAGCCGCCCACCCTGGAGAGGCGCGTGTCCTGGCCTGCTCCACGGGGGCCCCCGCCTGCCTCCGACCGGGCCTTCTTCTCCCACTCACCTTCACAACGTGACAATGTCTGCCAAGGACATGATGAGCGATCTTGATCTCTCCACTCATTCTGCTGAGTTTTGTGAGCGTGATGTCACACGTGGGGGAAAGAAAGGCAGATGGAGGGTGGAGGGGTCCTCGGTCCCAGCACCCATCCCCCACCCCCCTTCCACCCGCATTCCCTCGCCCCACCCCCATGACTGGCCAAGCTGGGGAGCCTCTGTCATGAAGGCTGCAGGAGCCCCTCTGATGTTACGTGCGTGGGGCCTGTGAATTAAACCGACAAGCAACGGATTAACAAAAGAAAATAGTTTAGTCACGCGCCCACGGGAGCCAAGACAAATAGTGGGTTCAGTAGTTTCAATTAGGTGTTTATGTATCTAACTTGGTAGGGGGGAGGGGGAGGAGAGAAAGATCCTTCTTAAAGTTGGAACAAATAGACTTCTGTAGGAAAGACAAACGTGTTTCAGGAAAATAAGTGGGATGTAAGGAAGTTTGTGACACCACTTGTCTCTACAGGTGTAAGTGGCCTCTTAGGCCCTTTCAGGGCCATAAAACCCCCGGAGAAGAGACCTGGGATAGGTTCACCCGTGGGATCCCCTGTGGGAGTAGACCTGCACTAAAGAAGGACTTGGTGGCAGCCTGACTTCCCAGAAGTTGCTTCTGGTAGTCAGATAGGGGAGGCTCCGACAAGGATTCTTTCTGCGTCTGAGTCTCCACTATCTTCAGCTCAAAATAACCCTCAGGCCAAGGTGGCATGTTTTGGAGTGCCATCTCCCGCTCCCTTCAAGGCCTCTAACCGTGGCGCATTCGCCCCATCACCCAGCTATGACCAGTCCTCCTGGGCCAACGGGAGTCACTGCTGTGTGGACTCTGTTCTTTCTTCTAAGACCGGGCCACGGCAGATCTTTTAAGAGCCGCTCCATCTCCCGAGTGAGGATGTTTAGAACACCCAATGCAGAAGGAGCCAGAAGAGTGTGGCCCCCACGGCAGCCCTGAGCCCACTGTGGAGCAGAGGAGAGGGACCACGTCAGGTCCTCGCTCCAGGAAGCCAGTGACAGAGCTTAGGAAGGAGAGGGGGCCGGATATGCCACAGCCTCCCGCGTTCCGCCAGCCAGGCCAGGGCCTCACGGTCCGGGCCGCCCTGAGTAAGGAGAGGTCACAAAAACATCCTCTGACGGAAACCATTCAGCTAATCGCTTCCTGGAGCCCTGGTGATACGGACGGTACTGAGCGGCTTAGATAAGCACTGTGCTCGTGTCCGCTGCCCTTCTCCTCTACGGCCAGCTCCCTGCCGCCCCACGGTTGACTCTTTCAGCCAAACCACGGTTGTGTTCAGGGCACCTGATCGATTGCTGTGACAGTAACACAAGTTGAAGCGTCTGCCCCGACACATCAGCGTTTCTTCCAGTTGGAATAAGAAGAATACATTCTCCTCAAGTGGTCGGAAAGAAGAGAGCTAGAACGGGTCCTCTGGGCTTAAGAGGCGGGGGTCAGAATCCTCAGGCTGGGTCCTGGCCGTTAGCAGGAGCTCCCAGACAGGGCGCAGCCAAGGCTGTGAGGCCCATCATCACCACCAGCATCGCTGTCGTCACCAACATCACCACTCGCATCGTCTCAGGCTGACGCTTCCGTGGCACTAACCATCAACCTATGGTTAAGCTAACTGTCTGTTAGTGTATCTCATCTTGGCACCCTCGGGAGTGGAGATCATTAACCCCAGTTCACAAATGAGGCAACCGGGCATCCAGAAACTAAAGCCATACGCCTAGGAAAGGACAACACCACAGTGCAAACCCGGCAGTCTTTCTCCACAATAAACACCAGACCTGTCCCCGAGACACCAGAACATTTGCGAGCCTACCTCCCAGGGCCCGGAAGGCTCACGGGTGCCTGGTTAGCCGGGAGCCGTCCTGCTTCTCTTTCCCTTACTTCTCTGTTTTTGACACAGACAACTCTGAGCTCTTCGGGAGTAAAATGGGGTGGCCTGGGTCACGTACAGCAAAAGCTCCGCCAGCCCCCACTGGGGAAGAAGGAAGGGGGGGAAGCTCTGGCTATTCACCCACAGCTAAAGCAGTCCACGTGAGTCCAACTCAGCATGTGGTTTGCTTTTCTGAAGACAAACCACAAAAGTTCAATTCCTGGGGAGCAGAGTTGGTTCTGTCTCTGCTTTAAATGCTAGACGATGTCACAATGCGGGGGCTCCAGGCTGAGAAGAGCAGACAGGCCGAGGGTCTGGAAGAAGCTACGGGTGAAGGGCCAAGAAACGCTCTCACCAGAAGCAGCTAGAACCAGCAGTCACATCGTGCCGGCTCCACGCGCGGCTGCCTCAGTCACGGGTCCTGCAGAGAGGTGTGTAAAGCTGTCGTCCGTCCATCAGCCTGTGTCCAGAAGCTCGCTGAGAACATCAAAAGCCAAGAGCCTAGATTGTCACTCAGCTGAAGGCGCATCAGGGGTGACTGGAGCCAGACGTACTTTTTTAAAGCAGGAAGCAACCTTCACCACAAAGCAGGTGTCACCAGAGCAGCGATGTGTCAGATCCAGACGGCCATGGGGCTCCAGGCGGCTCCCCCACCAAAGCACTGGGAGGGTGAAGGGGACGTCCCAGAATGGGTTCTGGTCTTGCGGCGCCTTCCCCCCTACCCAGTCCAGCCTGACCCTTCCAGGCTCCTACGCACGCCACTGCGTCCGGCTGTGCGCACACCCACGTGACTTTCCACCCCCACCGGCTCCCCGTGGAGCTCAGCTCTCAGCAGAAGCAGGTCACCCACAAGCAGCCTGGGCCGGGAGCAGGGCTGCCTTTCCCGGCCCGAGCCGCCCTCCACGTACTGGCTGCACCAGCAGAGTCGGGGGCCTCAAAGCCTCACCTGGGTGCTGAGGGGTAACACAGGTACAAGCAGCACCTCGAAGCCCTAAGAAAGTCCCATCGCCACAGTGAAGCCCCCAGAAAAAACAGAAGGAAACGGTGGGAGACACCGTCCTGAACACACGCCCCCCGTTAGCCGACCTGAGGAGCAGGCCCGACAGGGAGCCGGCAGGCTGGCCAGGGTGGCCGCGGATCCCTGCAGACCCACGGGCTGAAGCTGGAAGACGCATGCTCCCTGCGCAGAGCCCGGCCGCCAGCGACCGAACAGCTCCTGGCCAAAGCGGACCCTCTGCTCCCCCCTGAGGCCCCCAGCTAGAAGGAGCCGCACAGCTCCCTGCCAAGTGCTCCCTGCCAGGTGCTCCCACCAGGTGCTCCCACCGGCTGCTCTCACCAGGTGTTCAAGAACGTCGGGCCCCCATTTCCCTTGGCTCTGCTTTCTGGCTGCCGCTTCTGGGACACCACGGGCTCCCCCAGCCAAGGGCTGCTATCCCTTCACACGCTCGGCCCCTCCTCCCTCTCTCTCTCCGCTCTGTTCCCCAGTCCCCAGGCCCTCTCCGTCTCAAGGGAGGGAAATGGGACCTAGAGAAAGGTCATGGTGCGAGAAGCAGTTGCCATGTCCCCACCTACCCATGAGAAAAAAACATCTAACAAACCCCAAGTGAGAAGCAGCCAAAAAAATTCCTGACCGACACACCTCAGATGGTCAAGGCCATCAAAACTAAGAAAAGTCTGAGACACTATCGCTATTGTCCCAGCTCAGAGGAGCCCAAGGGGACAGGATGATCAAACGCCATTGGGTCCCAGGACAGAGGGTACCAGGTAACAGCTCAGGACATGTGCTTAGAGTGCCAGCCTCAGTCTGCAACACTGTGCCAGGGACAGCTCAGTAACTGTGACAGGCACACCACACTGATGCGAGAGGTCATCAGCAGGACATTCTGCATGGGCCGACAAGCACAGGGGACCTCTGTCCCTTCTGCTCTGTTTTCTTGGAAACCTAAAACTTCTCTAAAAAAGGAAGTCTGGGGGAGCCTGGGTGGCTCAGTCGGTTAAGTGTCCGACTTCGGCTCAGGTCATGATCTCGCAGTCCGTGAGTTCGAGCCCCGCGTCGGGCTCTGTGCTGACAGCTCAGAGCCTGGAGCCTGCTTCGGATTCTGTGTCTCCCTCTCTCTCTGACCCTCCCCCATTCATGCTCTGTCTCTCTCTGTCTCAAAAATAAATAAACATTAAAAAAAAAATTAAAAAAAAAAGGAAGTCTGGGGGCACTTGAGGGGCTCAGTCGGTTAAGTGCCTGACTTGATTTCAGCCCAGGTCATGACCTCACAGTTCATGAGATCGAGCCCCGCATCGGGCTCCACACTGAACACAGAACCTGCCTAGGATTCTCTCTCTCTGCCCCGCCCCAGCTCGTGCATGTGCGCATGCTGCCCCCCCCAAAGGAAGAAAAAAAAAAGGGAAGTTTTTAAAAACTAGCAAGACTCCCAGAACCACACCAGCTCAGTCTTTCCACAGACCCCCAAAACGAACAAGGCCCTTGCCCTTCACGACTGATCTGCAAAGTCCCTGACACAGACATATGCATGGTCCCCCCACTAAGTCTCTGCAATACTTGGGGGCCACTCCCACAAGAGCCCCACTCACTTGCCATCCTTCTCGGGGTTTCTTGAGACGGTGACTTCTGGGAATCTCAAATAATCCGGGCCTCGGCAGGAGTGAAAGGGGCAGCTCCTTAATGTGCAGAGTAACCTTGATTACAAATCAGACTGCTGCAAGTTCATTTCTCCCCATAAGAGCATATTAAATATTTTACGTCTGGTCCTCCCGCTCTTTAACAAAAAAAATAAATAAAAGGAAATAAAATAAATAAATAAATAAATAAATAAATAAATAAAATGAAAATGCAGCAAATCAATGTAGACAGAATACCAAAAAGGACACGAGGCAGCTGACAGCTGTGTCTGCTTCTCAAGGCAGTTGCAGGCTGTGGGGACTGCTAAGAACTTGCCTGGGTTTTTTTAAAGTTTATTTATTCTTGAGAGAAACAGCATGAGTGAGGGAAGGGCAGAGAGACGGGGGGACAGAGGATCCCAAGCGGGATCTGCGCTGCCTGCAGAGAGCCCCGCGTGGGGCTCTGCGGGGCTCAAACTCACGAACGGCCAGGTCATGAGCTGAGCCAAAGTCAGATGTCTCACTGAGCCACCGAGCACCCCAAGAACGGCCTTCCACACCCGTTCTCTTGAAAGGGCCCAGGGGCGCCTGGGTGGCGCAGTCGGTTAAACGTCCAACTTCAGCCAGGTCACGATCTCGCGGTCCGGGAGTTCGAGCCCCGCGTCAGGCTCTGGGCTGATGGCTCAGAGCCTGGAGCCTGTTTCCGATTCTGTGTCTCCCTCTCTCTCTGCCCCTTCCCCGTTCATGCTCTGTCTCTCTCTGTCCCAAAAATAAATAAACGTTGAAAAAAAAATTTTTTTTAAATTAAAAAAAAAAAAAAAAAAAAAAGAAAGGGCCCAGCAGCGTGCTCCAGAGGCTACCCGATGGTGATGTCGGTAGGGACGAGGGCAAAAGGAGAGTGGAGAGCACAGCTCTGCCTTCAAGGGATCGGCCTAAATGTAAAACATACCTGTAAATTTGTTTGGGTAAAATACTGCTTTTTCTTAAAAAGGAGTGCTCGTGTGTAGTGGGTTTTATTATCGTTTTTTGTTTTAAGTTTATTTATTTATTTACAGATAGAGAGAGGGGGAGAATACCAGCCCGATGTGAGGCTCAAACTTGGGAACCTTGAGACCATGACCCGAGCTGAAGTCGGACACTTAACCAACTGAGCCGCCCAGGCGCTCCTATCATTGTTTGTTTTAGGTAAAAAAAAAAAAAAAAAGTATGCGCAACAAATTTGTTTCCACTTCTAACACAGTATATGCCCCTCCCTATACAGCACCACATGACAGAAGTTCAACAACGTTGAAGATAGTTAAGGGGTCCCGAGACTGGGAACCAGGGATGGCACTCACGCGCACCTGCGGCGCCACCTAGCGGCGAGGACCGGACAGGGGCGCGCACAGGGCCCAGCCTGCTGACGGATGATGCGGCCGCCTGGTGCCTTATTCCATCCGCCGCGCAAAGTCACCGGGCTTCTGTTTTCCAAGATAAATGGGTGTCATGGAAAGATCCTGACTAGTGCCTTTTTGGGATGCTGTTAGATGTATAATCAAATTCTGTCCTGACAAGGTCTTCCCCCCAACGTCCAGCCCCGCGGAACCTTAGCCCAAGGTTCTACTGGGGGTCCCCCGGGTTCCGCAGAGTGTGCTGCCGCTGGTTTGTTTGCAACCGGCTAGACAAGGTTCCCACCTGCACACCCCACACCCCACGCAGGCCCGGGTCCAGAGGACTCGGGGAGGCAAGGAGGGAATGCACGAGCACACGGCCAACAGGAAGGGATGAGAAGTGGTCTTAAGGCCGGAACTCAGAGGCCCAGCAGGATAGGGCAGTGGTAGGGCCACCCTGAGCAACCGACCCCGTGGCGACCCAGTAGCACAAATGTGGCACAGACAGCGGTGGGGCCAGAACAGACGTGGGACACCAAGCTTCGCGGGAATGCCAGACGTCACAGCTCTCTTCCTGTGCCTCAACTAGGCTGCGGTCTGTCTCCAGGCCACCCCTCCCCACTCACCTACAAACCTGCCATCACGCCTTCCCTCATCAGGGTCCAGAGCCACGACGCCACTGGGGACATAGCCTGAAGTCCCTGGACCGAGTCCCACTGGAAGACCACCTGTGCCTACTGTCACCCATCTTTCCAGCCTGGGACTTTTGTACACCTAAGCCCCTGATGTCAAGCTCTAACAGACCTTCCGAAGATTCCTTTTGAACAGTAAGTACGTAGCCTGCTCAGATGTATACAACACTCCTTTAGCCTGGAAGAGCTTCCGCTGCTTTGCAAAGGGACAATATGGGGTGGGGAGGGCTGAGGGTGGTGACCCAGGGCAAGGAACCTAGGGGGAGACGCTGGTGAGAAGTCCGGGGCGGGGAGGAAGGGGGGGAGACCTGAGGAGATGCTGAAGGGAGACATGGGGGGGGGGGCCTGAAAAAGGGGACGCTGGAGAGGAGACCTGGGGAGGGGGGGGACCCGAGTGGGGACACGCCGAGGGGGCACCTGGGGGGATCCTGAGTGATGAGATGCTGGAGAGGAGACCGGAGGCGGGCGAGGGAGGGACCTGAATGAGGAGATGCTGGAGAAGAGACGGGAGGAGACCTGAGGGGAGTCCTCGCCAGGCGCCGTCTTCTGTCTCTAACAACGCCCCGGTTTACACGGGGTTCCACAGCCCAACTCGCTCATCCACTGGTCGAGTTAGGGTTAACACAGGCCTGGAAAACCCTTCCGGCCGAGGAATTCCACGTTGGAAACGCGGCTCCTGGGAAAAAATCCGAAAGTCGGACCCCTGACACCTCGCCGGCCTCGGCTCCAGGCCGCCGCCGTCGCCGCCGGGCTCCAGGTTGCTTGCGTCTTGCGTGCCGTAGCTCTAGACTCCTCCCCCACGCTCCGGTGACCCGCCCCTTCCGGCACCTAACAGGAAGCGACCTCCCAAGGCGGAAGTACCCGGGCGGGTGGAAAGTTGGCGCCCGGCGGGTTTGGTTCGGTGGGGCGGGAGGCTGCAGGGAAGTCGGGCCCGTGTCAGGCGGTCCCCCGAGAGCCTGGAGGGCGCACCCGCACGGCGAGGATGGGGCCCGGCCGGCCTTTCGGGGCAGATCCTGGGTGGCCGCGGGGACACAGACCGAGACCCCCATTCTGGGCAGCCGGGGCCGCTCAGCGAAGCCTCCGCAGCGAAGGCAGGACCACAGACATTTGGCGTCCCCTTCCGCCTCCAGCTTTCGTCCCTTCTCTTCGTCCCAAAAGAGCAGGGTTTTGTACGGCCTCTGAGCGAAGAATTGTTTTTATGTTTGTAGAGGTTTAGATGAGCAGCCGCCTCGGGCCTGAGGAAAGTGCTCAGGGCACATCTGTTTGCCCTCAGGTTCTGTGCCTGGCGGATCGGAGGCCGGGAAGCGGTGAGGGGCTGAGGACGCTGTGCTCCTAACAAGCGCTCCCAGGGAGAGCTGGTCTCTCAGCCCCGGCCCGTTCGGACCCCTCTGGGGGACCGTGGGCGGCATTGGTCGGTGAGCCGGCGTGACTGTTCGCGGGGACCAGGTTTGCCGCCTGGCTGGATCCCCAGAGATGCTCCGGCTTTGATGCCGACGCCCGGGGACCAGCGAAGACATGGTCCTGGATCAGCGATGGCGAGACAGGCGTGGACGTGAGCTTCAGGAACTCCGTCCTGGTGAAGCCTTCCAGTATGTGGTGCAACCGTTGGCCTTTTCCATTAAGGGTGGTGTTTATTTTATAACCACTAGGGTTTTGTAGCTGATCACCAGGATGCACCAGGATGGCGTTATCCTGGGGGTTCCGCCTGTGCTCTCTGTGTGGTTTCACCCTGGATGTAAAGTAGGTGACAGGTACCTCTACCAGGCTGGAGAGCTGGGTGGGTCCTAAAGGCAATAAGGGCCCTGAGCACGTTCATAAAGTAGTGCCACAAGTGACTGACTCAGGACAGTGCCAGGACACTGGGAGGCTGGCAGCCACTGTCGCCCCGAGTGCTGTGCCTCCCGCTGCCTTCCACCGTGTGCCTGTGGATGAGGGGTGTCTGTGGTCACGAGACCGGTAAATGGCTAGCATCACATCCACCCCTGGGTCTTAAGTCTCCTCCCCAGGCAGCTTTGTGGGGCTTCGGCCGCAGTTCCTGCACTCGGGAGTCCTCAGGAGGACCAGACGGCTTCCTGGGTGCCACGACTTGCTGCAGATAGAGGGCATAACGGCGTCCTGGATGGTCCCAGAACACCAGGCGCCTGTGCTGACTCTTCCCCTCCTGGGGATTCTGCGCCCACCCTGCACCTCCGCATTTGGTGGGGACTTGCCTGTGAGCTGCCCCCCACCCACACCCTTCTGAACACCCGCCTGCACAGCATCAGATGCAACTGCCCGGCTGGCCCGACCTGTGACCACCCCCTCTCCACATGGCCCCAGGGCCGCAGACAGCCTGTGTGGGCTCCATCCCCATTGCGTGGGCCTGGCTTCTCTCTGAATGGCTCCCTGATGCGTTGCGGCCTTGACACATACACCGTGCGTGTGGCCAGAGAATCTTGCGGGGGCACAACGACAGCCTTCTCTGCCCCCAGACTCTTCTCCGGCGTGGACGGTTTGTGTAGGGCACCCCTCACACAGTGCACAGCCTCACTTTGCCCTCACCGCCCCCTCCACGTCGTCGTGGACACCATCTGTCTGTCAGCTGGGCTTTGGAGACCTGCGTCCTCTGCCTCCAGGCCACTGTCCGCATGCTGCTCGGGGAGCTGCCCTGGCTGCTAGACATCCTCGCCTTTGGGGTGAGGCCTGCGGGGGGAGGGAGCAGAGTGATGTCCCCTGAGGTGTCTCCTCCTTTTGCTCTGGGAGGAAGAACTGGGCCCTGAAGCTGTTTCTAAAAGGCCTCTGGCATAACACCGCCTTCAGTGGTGGGCGCGATCACCTGGCACCGCAATTACCAGAGGCACACCTTGTTGACTTGGCCATCAGGCCACTGTCACCGCGTGGGGTGGCTCCCGGTGCAGGAGCAGAGGTCCTGTGCCTGCTTCAGGAGCTGTGTGGGGGGTGTCAGCTGCTGAGCATAGAGCGCAAGGGGCCCTCCATTCAGCCCCAGCCCTGAACGCGTGCCTGCATCCACACTGCTGCTGTGGTGCCACCACCCCTGTTGGCTGGAACTGGGGTCAGGGCAGCAGTCGCTGCAGCACGGCCAGCCCTCAGAGCAGCCTGTGCCCCTACACGCCAGATGCCCAGATGGCCCGGTGGCCCAATGCGTACATCCCCCCCTCTTTATGGTGCGTGTCTGGGGGTGCAGACCAATACACTTGCTGATGATGCACTGGGTGGGACCCCCCCAAATGGCACCAGCCTCATCAAGCAGTGACCCCACGCAGCCTGTAGGTGCAGTCAGACCAGATCCAGCCGCATGCCGAAGTATCCTGAGCCTGTGCAAGTGGCAGACCTAGGCCCCACTGTATGCAAGCTGCTGTGCCTGTCCCCACACTTGGGGGCCACACGTCCAGGCCACTGGCACCCCCCAGTCCTGTCTGGTAGCGGGAGGCCTGAGCCAGTAGGTGGCACCTGCCCACGTTCCATCTCTCAGCAGGGATGAGGTGATGTGAACCGCACGCAGGGGGTCTCAGCACGGCAGGACCCTCTCCCCAGGACTTGTCCCCTGGGTCTGGCCTTGGCTGCTGGCCCTGGCGGGGAGAATGGTGCTGGGCCAGCTCTGAGATGCCCCTTCACTCCACAGGTGACCGGGCAAAGTTACTTGACCTCGTCTCAGAACAGAGTAAGCGTCCGCTGGAGGGGAGACAGCTCTGACAGCCAGGGGGGCCTGTGGGGCCGGTGCAAAATGGGACAGTGGGCGGCCTGAGCCAGTGACACGGCAGGCCTCCCCTGCACCCACCGTGTATCACAGGCTCCCCTCCACGGGCCTTCCCGAGATGGGATCACCTGCAGCTCGGCCGATTTGTCTGTTTTAGACAACTACCCTAACTTTGCTTGACGTTCAGAAACTGCTTTACTGTTGGGCGCCTGGGTGGCTCAGTGGGCTAAGCATGTGACTTTTGGTTTCGGTTCAGGCCCCAATCTCATGGTTTATGAGTTTGAACCCTACGTCCAGCTCCGTGCTGCCAGTGTGGAGCCTACTTGGGGTTCTCTCTCCCACTCCCTCTGCCCCTCCCCTCCTTGCTTGCCAACTCACTCTCTCAAAATAAATAAATAAACTTAAAATAGATATATATTTTAAAAAAAGAAAAGAAGCTGCTTTACTGGTCTCTCGCTTTGCCCTGAAAGACACCTCGAGGACTTGAGTCAGCTGCAGACGAGGGCCTGGCATTGGTTCCCTGGCCACAGAGCTGCAAGAATGAGCTGCTTCCCTGAGACGGACTCAAGAGGTGTTGCAGATGACATCCACCCTCCTGCCCGTGGCTTCCCCGGAACCGCGTCTTACAGGTTTGCGCAGAACAGTCTGAGCGAGCCTAAGTTATTCACGACTGTCGCTTCCGAGCTTGCAGAGGTTACGTACAGGCCGGTGTTCCGTGAGCTCTGCTTAACAGAGTAAAATCAGAGGCTCTGTGCTGGCTTTCCAGTCCTGGTATTTGCCACTGCCAGTCATCCCCGGGGCAGGAAACAAGTCGGCATGTCCCCGTGGGGCTGCCAGGGCCACCGTCGCCGTGCCTGTTGTAAGCCCGTGGGTCCCATGCCCTCCCCTGGGACAGAACGTTGACGGACCTTCCCCCCGCCAGCCCAGGCCCTGCAGCGTTGACCGCTTGTCCTGTGGTCTCACCCCCTTAGGACGTGTCTGTGGCCTTGGGAGGGTTGGGGGGGGGTCTGACCCCCCAGAAGTCTGAGGCAGAGCTGCAGACACTGGCACTCGGCGGTCTCGCCTCGGGCCTCATGGTGCCCACGTGCAGGCCGGCCATCTGCCCAGAGCCGTGTCTTGCTCTCTGAGGAGCCTGGTCTCAGGACCCGAGTGTGCCCATGGCCCAGAGTTGCCAACATGCCTGTGCATCAGTGGCCCGGTGATGGAGACCAGCCCCAGCTCTGGCCTCTACCAGTAGAGAACCCACAGGTCACGGTGGTATCGGGGACGACACTAGACGGCGGGTCCCTGTCTGGTGGGGGTGTTTCCTCCCCCCTCCTCCCTGGGCCCTCTTCAGGGTCCCACCCAGAAGGGATCAGGGCACCCCGCACGCACCAGTCTTTGACTTCCTGCCGCAGTCTCACTATGCCTGCCGCGTCCCCCAGAGGCCCGGCCCACACTGCCCACTCGCCCGCCCGCGTGGCAGGAGCCTGGCTGTGGGGCCTGCGGCAGCCGTTTCTAGGCCAGCAACCAGCCCGTTGGTCTCACCAGCAGCCCAGTTAGCGCAGCTAATTTCAGCACGGTGTCTGGTCTCCCAGGACCTGCTCTGGGTGCCTGCAAGGTGGCGGTCAGCTAGAGGACGAGCTGTTACTGCTTCCCCCTGCGCAGCATCCCAGGAAGGTGAGAAACGCGGGTCCTTACAGGCGTGAGAGCAGACGTGCGCCACCGGTTCCGCCACATGAACTGGTGGCCTCTGTGACGTGGGGCTGCGGTCAGCGCGAGGACCACAGCAGCAGGTGTCCGCCCGGCAGCAGGTGTGGCCGGCGCCCAGAGGCCAGAGACAGCACAGCAGTGATGTTCAGGGAGGGCCTGTGCCCCCCACAGCTGCCACCTGTAGGCCTGGCTCCCACCGTCCTGACGACCCACACTGCTGCCTAGCTGCACCCAGGTGCCCCTGCCGTGTACTTCCTGCGTCGGTCGCAGCTGTGACCGCAGCGGACCCGGGTCTCAGCAGGGCTTCCCGCAGTGGACTCTCCAGAAGCTGTCTGGTGCGGGTGCCCTGTTCTGCCTGTGCAGCCTGGAGAGAAGACATGACTGTGTGGCAGGATCTGCCCGGCCCGGCGGTCAGTCCAAACCTGGAACCAGTCCCGAGGGCCGACATAATGCCGTGCCCTTGGCTGCCCACCCCGTGTGAGCAGCACCACGGGCCACAGGAGAGCCCTGGGCAGCCGGAGCAAAACAGTGTGCGGGGCCTCGCAGGCAGGTGAGCACAAACGGGCCTCAGCGGGGGGAGCAAGGCCAGCACTGCCGGCCATCTGCCCTGGCAGGATGGCAGTGCCCTGGGCTCTAAGCCCCCATCCCCCTAAATCCATAATAAAAATAATCCCGCATTTGCCTGATCTGCCCCAGTTCCAGAAGCGTCTCCTGATGTGTCATCGTGTTGATGCGTGACAGCAATCCAGGGAGGCACAGCTGACCCCATTTCACAGAATTGCACCAGGGAGGGTTCGGGAGCCCAAGGGGGCAGGGGACACCCCATCCTGCTTTCTAGGTGAGGACACCTGACCTTTCATAGGCCCCCAGCCCAGAGCTCCTGCCAAGAGCCTGGTCCAGGCCTTTGCGAGGATCATGACTGGGAAGCTGGGCACTGCTGGTCCCTGCGGCTGCCGTTGCTGCCTGGGGGCCCCCCACCCAGGATGCAGCCTGGCGCCTGCGTCACTCAGTAGCCCCAGGGGCACAGTTCCCCTGAGAGCAGGA
The DNA here is from genome assembly GCF_007474595.2 of Lynx canadensis. Taxonomy (NCBI): domain Eukaryota; kingdom Metazoa; phylum Chordata; class Mammalia; order Carnivora; family Felidae; genus Lynx; species Lynx canadensis. The sequence continues at coordinate 1,003,911 of NC_044318.1, read as the reverse complement.
CAGCAGGGCCTACCACATACACCCGGAGCATCACGGCTGAGGGGAACTGGATGTGGTCCCAGCCCCGACGGCACCTTCTGCCCCAAGGGGCAGAAGGCAGAGGGACTGTCTGCTTGGGCCCCATCACGGGCCGGGTGAGGAGCCTGACAGAGAGGTGATGGGCCCCCTCCCTCCTCGGAGCCCCCAAAGCCACTCAGCCTGGGCTTGGGCACCCCCGAGCCAGACACCGCCTCCTGAGGCAGGACACTGCCAGGGCACCCCTGGGCCCACGAAGAGCAAGTCCGGCTGTCTCTGGCTTAGGGTAAACTGAAGCATGGACATACCTCCCCGCCCTCAGGGCAGCTACCCAGTCTACCCGCTGCTGGCCGGGGCATGGGGCACAGGCCCAGATGCCCTCAAGGGGACAGGCTCACTCCTGTGGGTGGCTCAGCTCCAGGGGAGGGCTGCCCACAGACCCTTCAGTTGGCACCGCTGAGACCTCAGAGGGGTACGGTGTCCTGGCCCTGTTACCCATACCTAGTCTATGATTCAGCCCATCAGGGGCATGGAGGGCTGGGGCACAATCTAATGGCTGTAAGTCTTTGGTGGCAGCACCACACGGCAGCCCAGGAGCCCACCCAGCCCTGTGGGAGACCACTGTCCAGGGCCAGAGCTGACCCACGTTGCCTACCCCTGCATCTCCCACCCCCAAGGGCTGGCAGACCATGTAGGGTCAGGAGCAGTCCCTGGAGGAGGAGGGGAGGCAATGGGGGCGGTGCCAGAGCCTGGCCCCCAGGTGGCAGGAGTGGGCGGGGCACCTGCCCGGGCTCTGCCCGCTTATGTGCCCGCTCACTCATTCACTTGGTCTTCGCTGTCACTCACCATCACTTGGTCCTTGTCACTTGGCCCTTGCTGGCACCGTCCAAGGTAGGTCTGATCAATTGGCCCCCTGTGCAGAGCAGGAAACCGAGGCCGGGAGGGATTCTGGGACTCGCCCAGATCCCACCGGGCCGACCTGGACCATCCTAACCCCCAGATGCCCCTGCCTGTCGATCTTATGGCCGAGGGCAGCTGCCCTGCGTGTCCCAGCAGGCCCGACCCCACCAGTGGGGAGAACCCCCCGCCCCGGTCTTCGGGAGGGCGGGGCGGGGGCGGGGGCGGAGCGGCCGAAGGGGAGGGGAGCCGCGTCCTGCGCCGTGCGCGCCGCCCGCAGTGCCCGCCGAGCGCCGAGCGCCGTGGCCGGGGGCGTCGCGGGGCGCGCGGGACGGGCAGCCGGCTCCGGCGGCGCTGCGCGCAGGTAGGGCAGGCAGGGCAGACGGCGGGGGCGGCGGCGGGCAGGGCCGCCGCCCCCGCCCCCGCCGCGGAGAGCCCCCAACCACGTGGCTGTCCCGGCCAGGGGTGGGGATGCTGAACTTGGGGTCTCCGGGAGGGGAGCACCTGCATGCCCCCCGTTGGCTGCCCCCCCCCAAGAGGCAGACTCCCCTCCACCGGGGCTCTTACCCCTGGCTCCTGACTGACCCTCCCACGACGACTCCTAGTGCGGCTGTTCTGTCCCCAGCCGACCAGGACTGACCCCCCCCCCCCCCCCCCCACAAGAGATCTTCCGGCCAGGAGTCCCCTCCACAGGCTGACGCAGGCAGGGCCGCGCTCCTGTCAACCCCTGCCCACCCTCCCAAGGTCCAGAAAGCCAATCTCCTGGCTCTCAGCCTCAGTGACGGGAGCAGGGCCTGGGGCTCAGTCAGGGACTCCCTGGGCCCCTGGAGTGGGCTGAGGTGGGGGAGGAGGCAGGAAGCAACCTACTCTGCCAGGCTGGTGCACAGCAGAAACTGGGCCAGATGGCTTGTGGACCGTGCTGGGGGCAGCCCTGGGCCCAAAGAGGCTGCAGCCCCTCCCCAGTCCCAGACCTGCTGTGCAGCCTGGGACCCCAAGGTCCTCAGCACCTCCTCCCTGCAGCCTCCAGGCAGCGATGCAAATTGCAGCCAAATCCTCCTGGCTCTGGGATTAACTTCCTCTGGGTAGGCTTCCCCATGCAAAGCATTAGAAAGGAACTGGAAGGAAGCCAAGCAGGGCCCCACCTCTTACATGATGAGGGTCTGGGTCACCCGCTCTGCAACCAGGGTGGCAAGTGGGCCTGGGAGTCGGGAGGGCGGGCTTCTGGGAACCCACTTGTGCCGTGTGCCTGGCCCTGCTGCCGCCACAACATTGCCCCTGTCCTTCCCACCCAGAGACCAGGCCGTGGTAAGGCTTTGGTGGGGGTGGGAGGTAAGGGTGTGGAACTGAGTAAAAACTTTTCCCTGTGGCTAATTAGCCCCATGGGGGAGGGGCAGGCACATGGGGCCTCATTTGTGGGGCTTCAGCTCCAGGCCCTGCACCCTGTGGACTGTGTGGGTGCCTATGTGGACCTTGGGAAACCGGTGGTGAGGCCCCTGGGGACCTCCCAAGCCCCAGACTGGGTGTCACTGTACAAGGGTGGGCCTCCCTCCTTCCTTTGGGAGGGGGTGCCCTCAACCAGTGGGTAGGGCACATCTGGGGGTGACCGCCGGCTGGCGGGCCCCCTGGCTGTTGCTTCCTCTCGCGCCCTCCAGCCCCAGGCTGGCCACTTCCGAAGCTCCCGACGCCATGGAGGAGTGGGATGTGCCTCAGATGAAAAAAGAGGTAGAAAGCCTCAAGTACCAGCTGGCTTTCAAGAGGGAGATGTCCTCCAAGACCATCCCTGAGTAAGTCCCCAGGACCCCACGGAGCCCCGCCCACCCAGGGCTGCCGGCTCCCATCTGCATCTCATTTCCCTGCCCCGAGCGTTTTGCATGAGCCAGAACCACACCTCCACAGCCAGCCCTCGCCCTCGGGCACCCTCCTGCTCACCTCCCCCTCTCCACCCGGCCGCACACAGGCTCCTCAAGTGGATCGAGGATGGGATCCCCAAGGACCCGTTCCTGAACCCCGACCTGATGAAGAACAACCCGTGGGTGGAGAAGGGCAAGTGCGCCATCCTGTGAAGCACCCCCGCCCCGACTCTTGCCTCTTTGTAGGGAGAACACCTCGATAAAGGTGTGGCTTTTATAAAGACTCTTTGATGATGTCCGTGCTTTTGTACATTTTCTGATGAAGAAAAAGCAACAGCACAGCATCAAGCCTGGGCCCTGGGGCGTCTGGTGGGGGGGGTTCCAGAGCACCCAGCACGGGTCGAGGTGTCCCGCACAGCCCCAGGGTATCCAGCGTAGATCCTGGGGCGTCCGGTGAGGGGTCCAGGGCACCCAGCACGGGTCGAGGTGTCCGGCGCAGGCCTGCTACAGCAGGTCCCGGATGTACAAGCTGCGCCGCACGGCATTGGAGACGCCCTCCTTGAAGCGAAACCAGACGTCACTCCTGCCCACCGCTGTGCCTATGCGCCACTCGGTCGCATCTGTGTCCGGGGCCACATCTCCTGTGGAGGATGTGTGGTTGCTACTCTGCCTTGCTCCGGCCCCTCCCTCCCTCCCCTCCCTCCTGCCACACACCTGCATTCAGGGCTGGCGCTCTCTTGATGACCACACGACCAAAGAAGTCTCTCTCGGGCTGAAGGAGACAGGTTGGTCAGGGTCTCAGACTCCCTGCTGTGAGCAGAGGGCCCGGCGGCTGCGGGAGCAGACGCCCACCTCCCCTCCCAGCCTCCCTTCCCTTCAGCCCCTCAGAACCCGCATAGTGGCAGGAGGACACCGTAACCAGATCCAAACTGAGCCAAGTGGAACGCCCTATGCTGAGCAGCAGGGAACTACTGGCAGGCCCCCAGGGCTGAGCACCAGCCCCGTCCCTACCCGCCTGCCCCCCACCCCCACCCCCTGCACCTGTTCCTCCAGGGCCGCTCTCTTCAGGATGCGCTCCAGCCGCTGCTCCTCGTGGCTGCGTGAGGCGGGTGGCTGCATCCCTTTCTCCCCAGCAACCCCCTGGGGACCCTCCTCTGCCTGCAAAAACAGGTGGCGAAGGCTGACTGCGCAGGGCCACTCCAGGGACAAGGTCCCTTCCAACAGCCCTGCCCTCCTAGGCCTGGCTCTGGCCCGAAGCCCGGGCAGGCTTACCTGGTGGCTGTCCCCAGCCCGGGCCAGGGCCTCCGCCCGCCGCATCTTCTCCATTTCAATCTCGTGGGCGATGAGCTGCTTGGCCTGGTAGGTGAGGGGCTTGCGGGCCGGCAGCTCAGGAAAGCGGCAGACCTCCTCCACGTTCCTGCTCTCAGAGTTGGCACAGAGATGTACCTGGTCAGCAGAGACCGGCAGGGGCCACCTGCCACACCAGCCCCAGACGCCAGAATGTAAGAGCTGCAGGGTGGGCCCGGTCCTGGCAACACGATGCCTGAGCCCCACAGCAAGAGAAGATTACCTGCCCCAAGCCTCAGTTTCCCCGACTACACGTGGGCACAAGAAGGGAACCCCTCCAGGGCCACAGGATGAAGAAATGAGACAAGGCAAGGCCTGGTCTCAAGTCTGGGGCTGAGTGCTTGGAACTGTCACCACTACTGCTTCCCTGTGACTGTGACAGAGGGAGACGTGCGGCTGGTGCCTCGCTGGGTAGCAGGGCCCCGGGGACTATCTCGGGATGGGGAAGCTGAGCCCTGGAGAGCTCAAGGGCCCTCTGCGGGACACTGAGGCAGCGAGAGCCTCCGCAGTAAACCTCAGACCCCAGCGCTGTGCCTGACCTGGAACACCACGCCTCACGATCACATCTGGGCAAAGGCTAAGCGGGAACCGAGCCCCTGCCGCTACCCCACAGACGGCAACACCGACACACGCGTCGCCGAGACCACGCTTTCAGATTCCCGGCCCAGAGACCACCACGGCACTTGGAGCCCAGCTTCCTGCCCCCGGCACCCCCGCCCCAGGTGCCGCACAGACTCACGGCTCTAGCCTGTAGACATAGTGCCCGTCGGGCACGCGTTCCTGGCGGTAGGTTAGGCTGTAGGCAAGCATGGTTCCCACAAGGCCGGCCAGCTGCTGTTTCTCACGAGTGCTGTACAGCTGTGTGCTCACCTGTGGACAGGGGGCAGGGGCAAGGGCACGGACGCTGAGCATGGCCAGGGGCCCTCCCCTATGGGCAGTCGCAACCCCGCCCTGGCTGAGGCACTCACAGGGCGCAGCTTGGGCGCAAGGATGTCCAGAAGCAGGCAGAGGACATCCAGGACGAGGGCCTGAGGTGCAGCCCGGCTGCGGGTAGCGGGCGTCAGGCCCGACACCAGCGTCTGGATGAGGTTCTGTGTCTTGCTTGTCCGGTTCTGGGCCTGGGGCAGAGAGTGAATGGGGCCTGGGTAACCCGGCGTCTCTGGGCCGGCCCCGAGCCCCGGGCTGGGTGCAGGGGCACACCTCCTGCTGGCTGCTGGGGAAGGCGATCCTCGGCACGTGGCTGGAGGCGAAGAGCAGGTGGAAGGCTGCCGGCAGGAAGGGCAGGTAGCGCAGCAACCGGAAGCTCTGGCCGTGGTGGGCGGCCCGGCTCAGCAGGTCGTCAAAGGCCAGCCAGTCGAGCGCCGCGCACACGGCACCCAGGCTGGAGTCCCGAAGCCGCAGGCGCAGGAAGTTGTCAAACAGGCCCTGGGGGTGAGCAGGTGGGTGGGCCCCGAACCCCTCCAGCCGCGGCCCCCAGCCCGCCATGTAAGCACCACCCAACGGGAACCTCCACCTCCCACCGCCCTGCCAAATGCAGGGCCTCGGGACATCTGCAAACACCAGCAAGGGCCCGCCCCAAGACCCCAAAGACAGAGCCAAGAAGGCCCAGCCTGCCGCCCCGGTGTTCTGACCAAATCCTTGACAGACGCACAAAAGAACCCAACCTCCCTAAAGGAAGTTCCATCGGTCAGAATCAAGGGCATAGAAGAAGCCCCACTCTCGTTCCTTGCGAGAGTCGTCTCCTTGGGCTACGGCACGACCCCTCCCCGTAACGGTTTCCAGATTTACGGATCACCCAATAATCCAAAGCTGCTTAGTCAGGGAGGCAGCTTAGGCCGGGCTTCCCGGGGGTGGGGGGGCACCTGTGCCACCCGCCCAAACCGGAACTCCACTCTGCCCGCTCCGCCCCACCCAGATGGATCCCGACCAGCAAATGGAGTGACCCCACTGCGCACCCGGCCCACCTCCCCACCCTGCCAGCCCACACGGGGCGTCCCCTCCTGGCACCAGCTAGTCCCTCCACCCAGGCCTCGGTCCACTTGCTGTCATCTCTGAGAGATCTCCCCGATACCCCACGTCCACCACCCCTCGCACCTATCCTGTTTCCCTGACACCATCTGAAGTGTCTCCCGCCCGCTGTCTGGGGACAGACACACAGCCAGGTACTGACCCACTGGGAGCCCCCAAAAACGTCCCAAGAGCATCATTACCTGGACCACCTTCTCATGCTCGCCTGCAGACGCAGCCACGTGCAGGATGTGGTAGAACCGCTGGGAAGCCGTGGTCAAAGGCACCTCGGCAGGACGGGGCCCCAGACCTGTGGGCCCATCGCCAAGCAGGAGCGTGTGCGGGATCAGGGCCAGGTTCTGGCCCCAGCGTTGCCTGCAGAGGGGTGCCGAGGCTGGAACGGAGCCCCGCCTCTTTATCGCTCTCGGTGGCACTTTGCCACCCAAAGCGGCCTGAGGGTCTGCTCTACTGGTCCTTAACGGGATGGCGGGGAGGCCAAGTGCCCCCAGGGCCTGGGCAGCATTCGGTCTCTGCTGGAGGCAGGGCTGGCCGGCCCGCTTACCTCTGGGCCCGGGGCAGCTGGAAGACCTCCTGCCACACGGAGAAGAGCCCCTTGCGCTGGTCCTTGAGACCCACGCGAGTGGTCTGCACGACCTGCACGCTCAGCTGCCGCCGGCCCCGCCCGTGCAGGAACTGGACACAGGGTGTGAGGGGCAGTGAGAGGCGGCTGAGCCCTGCCTCCCCCGGCCGCAGCCCCTGCCCCACCTGCCCACCTGCAGGGTGTTGATGCAGGCGCGGATGTCGTTGTCCGTCTTCTCACAGAGAGCCGCCAGCGCACCCGGGTCGGCCTGCATGCCCCGCCGCAGGGAGATCTGCAGGGAGGCGGGAGGGTGGGCGCTCTCTCCCCCAGAAACCCCCCCCAAGGCCACCTCTTCCCGAGAACACAGGTGAATGCAGGGGAACAACAGCTACAGACTCAGGGGCCGGCCTCGCTCTGTGCTCGAACCATCTACTGCCAGAGGGCAAACTGGTCCAGTCACCCCCACGCCCAGGGGTCAGCTAGGGGATGGGGCCTGGATGCGAGAGGGGACCAGGACAGGCGCGGCGTCCCCCCACCCCATAGCTGGCCACATGGCCCCCCGGTTGCGTATTCCCCACCACAGCCCTCACCCACCTCTTGTAGCCGCTGCACGAGCCTGGAAGACAGTGTGGGCGGAAAGTGGAGAAGAAAGGCCTGCTGCCTCAGCTGCCGCAAGGAGGGCACAAACCTGTAGGGGGCAGACACGGGCACACACCCGCCCCCAAGGGCAAAGGCGGGGGGGGGGGGGGGGGGGGGGGGGGGCGGGGCGGCACCCTCCCAGGGGCCCTCTGCTCTCCCCCACTCACTGGTCGTTGCAAATGCAGATGACGGGCCTCATCAGGAGTCCCCCCTCAGCCCGGCGTCGCCGTCCCCCACTTGTGGGAACAGCCGGACCCCCAGACTCTGCTTCTTGCGGGCCCTTGCGATCCAGGATGCTCAGAAGAACGTTGACGGCGGCCTGGGGTATGGGCGGAGGACACGGTGAGCCCCAGCCCGTCGCCGGCCCACCTGCCCACCCACTAGGGCGCCCAGGAGACCCACCACAGGGGCCCCGTCGATCTCATCGATGACCAGACAGTTGGGTTTCCCGCCAGCACCCAGCACCGACTCCATCTGCGTGGCCGCCTCGATGCACGTGCGGAAGGCCTCAGGGCTGCGGTCGTCACTGGAACCAGTGAGGCCAGAGGTGGGGCCGTCAGGGGAGCGATCGGGGTCCCTGGCAGCACAGGCTCCCAGGACTGGGCCACCAGGCCTACAGCTAGAGGCTACCCTGTGACAGGACCACCCCGCGTCCCAGCGAGCCCTGACAAAGCACAAACTCCACCGCCCAAGATCCCGGGACCAAGCCCCACCTCTGGCCCACCACGGTTTCGGGGGAGTCAGAACAGACCGGAAGCCTGGCACGTACCTCGCATTCAACTCCACCACGCAGTAACCAGCTTGCCGCGCAATCACGTGAGCCAGGGTGGTCTTGCCCAGCCCCGGGGGGCCACACAGCAGCGCCACCTGCGGCCAAGACAGGCCGGATGAAGACAGGCTACCACTCATACCACCGTGGAACCCCTGCCCCGCCCTCGAGGCTGAAACTCCTGTCCCGTGAGTCTCGCTCCTAAGGGATGTGCCCCAAGCCCACTGTGGCGAGCACACAAGCACACACCACACTCAGCGCGCTCGGGTTCCCGCCTACCGCTTCAGAGTCAGAGACAGCGCTGCCCGAGACCAGCAGTGGGAGATCTAACAGAGACGCAGATGCTGCTAGTGCAACTGAACCCCAGAAACCACCCGCTGTCGCCGTGAGCGTCCTGGAAAGGTACGCGGTCCTCCGAAAAGCAAACTTCGCCCGAGTCTTTAAAGCACACTCAGATTCCAACTCATGTCACCGACGTTCCGGGCCAACACCCTGGCGTTATGACGCCCTCAGCCACGGAGACAGAGGCCCCAGAGGCTGCAAGGGTGCTGGCCACCCGGAGAGCACAGCCCCCGGGCTCAGAGATGTGGGTGGCACGGCCAGGCGGGGCTCACCTTCTGCCGGGGCCGCCGGCTCGGGTCCAGGTCAGCCTCTAGCATGTCCTCTAGCACCTGCTCGTGGCTTTTCCATTTGCTGGAGGTCGTGGCCTCCTTGCCACCGCGGGCCAGCTCTAGACCGGGTCTGGGCCTCCGAGCAGGCCTCTCTCGGCCGAACACCACCAGGTCCCACAGCTTCAGCCACTTGAGGAGGCAGCGGTTAGTGAACTGCAGGACGGGAAGCGTGGCCTGGAGGAACCGCCAGCACCGAGGACTCCCCGTGCCCGCCCTTCACGTCAGCCTGCTGTCCCAAGCCCCGAAAGACACACGGGAATGCGGACGCTAAGGAACAGGTCACCCTGCCGGTGAGGGACAGAGCGAGGCTCGCACCAGGACCTCCGTCCCTACCACCCTAACTCCCTCAGGAGACCCCACTGTCCGGCGTGTTCCAGCATCAGCTGCTGGGACAGCGGGGAAGGAAACAGGCTGCAGGCAGGGGGAGCCCTGGACCCCCAGCCCAGGTCGCAGGTGACTTCCAGAATGCCAGCCCCATGCTGGCCTCACCTTCCCCACATACAGCTCCAAAGCGCAAATCCAAACCCTCTCCACCCTCCCAAGGTCCTTCAAGCTGACAAGAACAACCTTGGGGCAACAAAAAAATCAGTCACGCTTGAACGGGAACAAGAGAACGAGGTCTCACGTCATCGCTAAGAAGCTCCGTGTAGCACCGCGGTGCGAACTCATCCACCCAGAGGCAGTGCTGGGAGTCGTCTTGGCTGTCAGCCAGCTCCTCCTCAGGGGCCCCCGAAGTCTGGACCTCCTCTCCCACCTCCTCAGAGCTGAGGCTGGAGAACATCATGCCCTGAGCTGCCGAGCGAGTAGAGGGACTGCACACCCCCCGCCGACTACAGGCTGGAGATCAGCAGTCCAAGAACCGGTAAGGGTCCCAGGGCTGGAAGGGCCCACCGTGTCACCTGCGAAGCGTGTCTGAGAGCTGACGGGCCTCCTCAAGCAGTTGCTGCCTCCGCTGTGCAAACAGCAGAGACGGGATCAGCGTGTCTCCAGCACCCAGTCACCCCAGAGCTACCCTTCTCCCGACAAATCCCACCTCGCTGTCGACCTGCTCCTTCAGGGACGCGAAGGACACACCCAACAGGTCCAGCTGGCCACGGCCTCGCCACCAGATATCAAGGAAAGGGTTCTGTTGGGAAACGAGGACACCATTTGTCATCTCTCAGAACACAACCACCCACAGACCCTCTCTCGTCAGTGCTCAAGGACCCAGGTGGCGTTTTCTACTGACAACAGACCAACGCAAGGACAAACCGCCTCTCCAAACAAAAATCCTAAAGAGAAAATGCACTGGGATGGAGATAGCTCTAAAGGAAAAAGGTAAAGGTTAAAACATCAGAGAAAGGGAAAAGAGACGCCACAGGAAGGGGACAGTGAAACTGGCCCTCACAAATGGATGACTGCAGGTCACGTGAACTTCCTGAGGGGTCCCCAGGGTCTGAGGGTTGATATGATGTCTAGGACCCTTTCCTGGACGGCACCGAGCCCGCCAACCCTACAGGAAGGCTGTTGCCAGCCTCTCACCCCCACTTGTGGCCACACAACACTCACCTGCACCCCTGTGCCCACGGGGTCACCCCGCAGCACCAGAAAAGCCCGGCAGCCACCAGTGGAGGTCACACTGACATAGTCCTCCAGGACAGGGGGCCGCCTCAGGACAGGATTTCGAGCTGCTGGAGAGGCCTGAAGGGGACCCACGTCAGCACCAGCATCCAAGGGCCTAGGAAGGGACAGATGCTGACCTGGGGACACTCACCTCCTGTGACCATGGCCCGAGAAACTCAGATCCACTCTTGACTATACATCCCTCCCACACACACTCAGCCCCAAGCCTCCCAAAATCTGGGACCCTCCCAAGATCCCTGGGGCATCTGTGCCCCAAGCCACACACCCTTTGCCCCACAGTTCAGGGGGGATCTCCGGACTCGGTGGGGGGGTGATGTCCCCAGCAGGCGAGTCAGGAAGGGGCGGCTCTTCCATTTGTTCAGGTCTGAAGTTCAGCTTCTTCACGACTTCCATCCTGAGCCGTTTGACCCTGGGGGCTGGGGAGAAAGTCGAAAGTTTCAGAAGCTCTTGCCAAGCCTCACACCCCACCCGTATGCCTTGAGGCTCTGAGGACATACTGGGGGGCAAGGCCCCGTCCCTGGGGTCATGATCGGCCAGCTGCCTCTTCCTGGCACTGCCTTTGTGGTTCCCTGGAGGTCCGCCTGGAGAGCAATGAGTGGCAGCGTCCCCTCCAGCAACGGCCTCCTCGAATGTCAGCCGGGACCGACACACTGCGGGCCAGGGACCCCTGGAGGGCGACGGGGCGGCTGTCCCTGCCGGGAGAGAAGGTTGACAGCAGCGGCGCCAGGTCAGCCTGTACAGGCAACAGCTCCCGCGGCCTGGGGCGCTGGAGGGCCCTTCTCGCTCCGATACGCCCCCGCCCGAGCTCGCTCCAGCCTCCGGGTCCCCGCCGCCTCCCCTCCTCCGACCAGCCCTCCAGGACTAGGGGGACGAGGCCGAGGCCGAGGCGGGGCCCACGCCCACCTTCCAGCTCGGCCAGCACCTCGAGCTCGGCCGCAAACTGGCTGTAGAAGTCTTCCTGGCCGCCCCCCAGCTCGCGCTCGGGGTCTCCCATGGCGCCCGCTCCCGCTGCACCAACCCGCCGCTCCGAACCTCCCGCGCGGCCGCCGGTGCTGCGCGCCGTTCCCGCCCCTCGCGTCCCGGCGCCGCCAATCAATGGCCGGCGTGCCCGGCGGCTCTCGCCATTGGCCACCGGGAGGAGCGGGGCGGGGGCGGGGCTGCGCGCGCAGGCCGGGCGGGGCCGAGCCAGCGCCGTGGCCTCGGGCGCTCACCATTGGCCGGCACGCCCGCCTGTCTGCGACGAGGGCGGGGAGAGAGCCGGGCTGAGCAGACGCGCCGGAGTCGAAGCGGAGGTCCTGGGCGCTCACCATTGGCCCGCACGGCCGCCCGTCCGGGGCGTGCGCGGGGCGTGGGCGGGGCGTGGGCAGGGCTGCGCGCTCCGGTAGGTCCCGTGAGGCGCGGCTGCGGGGTCGCTGGGCCGCCAGGTGCGAGGACGTAGTGCTGGAGCCGGCGCCCGGCAGCTGCCTCGCGGGCCGGGGCGGCGCGGCGAAGCTGCAGGTCGGTCCGAAGTAGGGGCGGGGCAGGCTGCGGGAAGGGCTCCCAGAACCCGTAGGCCGGTGCCCATCAGACCCAGGGGTCGGGGGCTGCCGGGGAGGATTGTATCTGCTTCGGGGCGGGGGCGGGGGCGGGGGCGGGGGGTGAGGGCGGAGATGGCCTCCCTCGCTGGGCGCCACGGCCGCCGGGGGGGGGGGGGGTGGGGGGTGGCCGGCAGCTCCTCTCTTGGCCCCTCCCCTCTCGGCAAGCGGCTCCTGTCGCGCGTTGGCGGACTGCCCCGGAGGGGTCCGCGGGGGTGGGCTGAGGCGCGAGACTGCTTCTTCCGGGCTCTGCGTTTGGGTCGGACAACCCCACAGTCAGAGCTGAGAAGTGAGAGTAGAAAGGGATCTAGTGCGTGCGGACGCCGCGTCAGGAGCTTCACGCCGGGGACCCTGGAGAACAGGGATGTACACGCCAATTGCGCAGGACGCTGACGTGCGCTGTACTTCCCGTGGACCCCCGTGCGTTGCAGGGCCCCAGCATGGAAGCAGGCCCAGTAGAGAGCCTGTCGGTGGTGTACCAGAGCCAGGATTTCCTGGTGGTGAACAAGCACTGGGACCTGCGCATCGACAGTAGGATGTGGCGTGAGACCCCCACCCTCCAGAAGCAGCTGCGCCTCCGCTTCCCCGAGTTAGCGGACCCTGACACCTACTATGGGTTCAGGTGTGCAGAGGCCAGGCACTGGTGGCCCCCAGCGGCCTCTGCGGGAGGGAAGTGGCCACCCCCAGTCTAGCCACCCCTGATCCGCTGCCCCATGCCAGGTTCTGCCACCAGTTGGACTTCTCCACCAGCGGGGCCCTCTGTGTGGCCTTGAACAAGGCTGCAGCGGGCAGCGCTTACAAGTGCTTCAAGGAGCGCCGTGTCACCAAGGCTTACTTGGCTCTGGTAAGGCCTGACCGGTCTCCGAGGCAGGGGGTTCCCCAGAAGTGGTGGGTGGCCCCGAGAGCAGCTCCTGACCCTCTGCCTGGCAGGTACGGGGACACGTCCAGGAGAGCCGGATGACCATCAACTATGCCATCGGCAGGAACAGCACAGAGGGTCGGGCTCACACCATGTGCATCGAGGGTACACAGGGTACGCAGGCCAGGGGAGTGGGGTCTGTCAGGGGGACGTCCCTGGGGACCAGTGGGAGGGGGAGGGTCATCCGGTGAGGAGCCTGAGCGGGCAGGGCCCGTGGAGACAGGTGAGCGGGGCTGGAGTGGATCGGACCCTAGGCTGGTCCAGCCAACCTTCACGCCCTGTCCTCCTCCTCACAGGCTGTGAGAACCCAAAGCCAAGTGTCACCGAGTTGGTGGTCTTGGAACACGGGCTGTACGCGGGCGACCCCGTCTCCAAAGTGCTGTTGCAGCCCCTCACGGGTACGTCTGGGGGCGGGGACCAGGAAGCCGTCCGGGCCCCTTTGCTGTCCGTTAACGATGTCCCTCGCGCCCCTGGCGCGGTCGATGTCTGGCACCCACGTCTCTTCACACAAGGTGCTGCGGTGTCCCTTCTGTTACGCGTGAGATGAAACGGTGGCACAGGGGCAGAGTGGCCTGCCTGGGGCCGTTCCACTATCTCAGCCCCACACGGGGTCTTGCTCCTGGACGTGAGGGCCTCTGGAAGGCCGGGAGGAGTTCTCCAGCGTGCCTGGCCCCGACCCTCCCGGCAGCGACTCTTGGAGTCGACCGCTTCTCTAAATCCCGATGTTCTCGTTTGTACCAGGAAACAGAGAGGTCTGCCATTTTCAAGGGTTCCGGGGGGCTTCCAGACAGCGACAGGACAGGGCTGGGGCGATGTGGGGGGAGGGGAGGGGAGGGGCACGGGATGCCCTCCCCACCCTACCTGTTCCCTCGGCACCCCCACAGGCCGGACGCACCAACTGCGCGTGCACTGCAGCGCCCTCAGTCACCCCGTCGTGGGCGACCTGACCTACGGGCAGGCGTCGGGCCGGGAAGACCAGCCCTTCCGCATGATGCTGCACGCGTTTTACCTGCGCATCCCCACCCACACCGAGTGTGTGGAGGCCTGCACGCCAGATCCCTTCGTGCCCACGCTCGATGCCTGCTGGAGCCCCCACACCCTGGTGCGGTCACTGGACCAGCTCGTCCAGGTCCTGAGGGCTGCTCCCGACCCTGAGCCTGCGGAAGGGAGCCCCGGACCTTGCAGCACTCCCACACCCTCCACCAGGCCCCCCGAGACAGAGGCACAGCGGGCGTCGTGCCTGCAGTGGCTGTCAGAGTGGACACTGGAGCCTGACAACTAAGGGCACCACGGTGGGTGGGAGCGCCAGCTGGGACCACTAGGGGTGGGGGCTTCAGGGGAGAACCCTAGGCCCGTCCCAAGTCGGGGGTGTCCCTGTGTGCGGCGCCCCTGCGGACAGGGACGGAATCCCCTGGCTGTGGCAGCTAGACCTGGAGAAGGGCCGCAAGGCCAGCAGGGGGAGCCAGGCCGCCACGATTCTGGAGGATGAGGCCTTCCTCCAAGCCCCCTCTCCCCCAGGGGAAACCAAGGCCTGCCTTCCCGGCTCCAAAGCTTCATCCCTCGCGGCTTGTTTTTGTAAATTTGCCCAAGGTCTCCCTGCAAGAGGCAGAGGCAAGAGCTGAGCCAGCCTCAGGTTGGGTCCCTCCGGGGCCCCCAGCCCGGGCCTCAGAGCACCTGGTCCTCACCGTTCTCAGAGGTCCTGTGTTGGTCAGCCTAGCCGGGCTGGGCCTCCCCTCTTGCAGACCCTGACCCATCCTGCCCGTGATACTGCCTTGTGCCTTTGCTTCTACCACACTCTGCCCGTGGGCCCCCTCCTACCCCGACGGCTTGTGGGGAGGGTCTGAGCCACGCCTCTCGACCCTCTCACAACGCCTAGGCGGCCAGCAGTCCCGGATTTGGGCTTGGGAGTGAGGACGACCAGCCCCCATCCCCGGAAACACAGCCCCATCAGCCTCCTTGCAGCTGAGCGTCAGGGACCCAATAAATACTCAGTGACCGACCCCGTGAGCAATCGTGACTCTGTCCGAATTGGGGGACTTGGGGGTCCCGGATCCCTGCCCTCTTCCCTGCATGGGGCAGACCTCTGCCCTAGGCCCCCCAGCAGGACCCAGGATGGACCTCATGGTCCCGGCTGCTGACCTGTCCTCCCCCACCGTGCAGTGAGCACCCCACAGCCCTAGTGTGAGGGCCGGGCTCTGGGTAGAGGACCAAAACTGGGTCAGTCCTGTTCCCGGAGATCCCCATCTCTGGCCAAAAACATGGCAGCATCCATCTGTTCTCACCAGTTCTTCCTAGAGCTGTGGTCTCCACATCCGCCTTAGGGCCCTTCACCGTCTCAGAGGGCCAGCCAGTCTCCAGGGTCGGGGAGAGCAGGAGGCAGGTGTGACCAGCCGCAGGACACTTGTCTGGACGCACTGGCCTGGGCCTCCGGAACCGACAACAGAGAAGTCAGAGAGCTGGGTATACCTCGTAGTCCCCAAGGTAGGAAGGCACGAGGGTTAGGCACACAGGAGTAGGCACCGTCCTGGGGAACGTTCTCCGTGTGCTGCTGCTCCCCGTAAAAGACCTCCTTGGTGCCTTGAATCCCCCCGGGGTCCAGAAGGCCACCCACAGGCCAGGTCTGGACCTTGCTTCCTACGGGTAGGCTGGGAGGTTGTCTCCCCCCACCCCGTGGGCCTCTAGGCTGAGACTGCAGAGGCCAGACACGGGCGCACCCGGCCTGTCTGTCCCCCCCCGCCATGCCCCGGCCGTGGGTGGGCAGGGTTGGATGGTGTGGGGATCGTGCGGGTGCCCCTGGGCAAGGGGGAAGAGGGGAGCTTCCTTAGCAAGAGTGGCGGGACAGGCACTGCCGGTGGGGCCAGAGCACGGGCAGGTCCCCACTGGGGAGCTGCGTGTGCTGGTGGGGCCCCGCCCCCAGCCATGCGGAAGGGCAGCTGGACTTCGGTGAGGCCTGTCCACACCAGGGGAGGGGGGAGCTGTCTTCAGCCGGTCCCTCTAGCTGTTGGCGCCTTAGGCCCTGGGTCAACACGCCTGCTTGGCGGTGAGGCTGGCTCTCTGGGCACGTGTGGCTCTCCTTGTGGTGCTGATGACAGTAGTTTGGTGGCTGACCCAGCACCGTGGGGTTCCAGGCCCCCGTATCCCCCGGGCCCTGCCCCCCTCAGCTGGGGATAAGCTTCCACGGCACCTCCCACTCTACCTCAGGGGACCCATCCTGGGCCCCAGAGCGTGTGCACCACAGCTCTTTGCCATTGAGGACACCTGCCTGCTGCCTTCATCCCCTCCCCGCCTCACAGCACGCACACTTACGGACACACACGCTCACGGGGCAGAAAGTGCCGCGTGCGTGGCTGAACCCAGGTGCCACACTGGATCCACGTGTGCCTGATGTCCCTGTGGGGAACACATCTATCGTTCACATAGTTGTGGCCGCCCCCAGGCACACGCGTGTGCACAAAGACACCAGCACACACGACAGCTGCAGACACGCACGTGTACGAATACACGCGTGACCCCCAGGGCACAGACACATTCCCCAGTGGGCAGGGGTGTGCGTTGGGCGGCTGCCAACCGTGAGCTCAGTCTGTCGCTCCGCCGGGGCCGGAGGGCAGGTGTCTGCTGTGCTCAAGGTCCCCCGGGGCGGACACGGCACCGTCACCTGGCACAGCCCTGGTCTCTCCCCTGCACATCTGCCAGGTAGGCATCGCTTCAGGACTGGGTGGCCAGGCAGGCAGGGTGTCAGGCGAGGCATGGAGCCGAGCAGGGGCACAGGTGCCCACCCCCTGCACCAGCCCTGTGCCCCAGGGCTCAGCTGCAGGGTCTGACACACTCGGTGGGCTGGGGTCCCTAGTGGCTGGAGCACCCGTCACCTGGCTTATACCCCCCTGCATTGGACAGCCACCCCGGGGCGCGGGAGCAGCCTCCCTCTACGGCAGAAGGTCTCCGAGCCCAGGTGAGAAGTGACGGCTGGGGCAGGGCCACCCGAACCTCAGGGCGCAGGCTGGGAGTCAGTGTCATCGTGGCTCTGGGTGGGGAGCTGAGCCCCTCTGAGCTAACGCTTTGCTCCCTGCAGAGGACAGTAACACCCTGGGTGGAGCGCAATCTAGAAGCCCGCAAGCGCCAACACCCTCAGGACCTCCATCTGCAGGCTGGCCAGGGCTGTTCCGGGGCTGTGGTGGGGGTTGTGGCCGGAGGCAAGGTCTGGCTGGGCCTCCAGGTCTCCCTGGAGGAGAAGAGAGCTTTCTAGGCCACCCAGGTGTGGGCGCAGGTTAGGGAACCCCTGAAGCTTCAACCCCCAGCTCCCTGCGGGGGACTTACTGGGACCACCGCCCCTGCCCTGCAGCTGTGTGGAGATCTGTTTATCGGAGACACCAGAGCCTGCAGGTGCCATGAGCCCTGACCTGCGATAAGGAAGGCCCCGGGGTTAGGGCCGGCCCCCTTCTGCCACTCCCTTTGGTTCCGCAGAGCTATTGTTTGTGGGGCTGTTACCCTCCCCAAAGACAGAGACACTTGTGGGGCAGCCATCCTGTGGGACCCCAGACTGCAATGCCCTCTCTGTGCCCGGGCCGAGGAGGGCAGGGGACGGTGATGGCGTGGGCCTCATCACGTCCTATCTCCTCTCCAGCTTGTCCTGAACCCACCGCCCGTGACCCCACACCTTCCTGCACAGCCATGGGCCTCAGAGCAGGTGAGACTGCCCCCCCCCCCTCACAAAGGGGCACCGTGGACCCTCCGGGGGTGGTTCCCACGGCCGGCTCCTCTTAGGTGGCAGGACCATCTGTGGTCATAGGGACACAGGGAGCCCTGGGCAGACCCTTGACGGATGCCCCCACCAGGCAGGCGCAGCCCTGCGGGGGGGGGGGGGGGGCGTCAGCCGCTCATGGCCCATTCTGTTCCAGGTGCCCAGGTGAGCCCAGGCCTCGCCCTCCTCATGTGGCTCACCGCCCACTGCTCTCGTCCCCAGGCCCAGGGCTTCTCCCAGGGAGGGCTGGATGCCAGCAGGGCTGACCTGTGGGCCAGGTGAGTGCCAGCCCCTCCTGCAGTTCCAACCTACAGGTCACATTCTGGCAGCTGATCCCCTGGCAGGCGGGGGGGGGGGGGGGGCGGGGAGGGGACGGTGCGGCTCCAGGGGCCGCACCTGACGGCCCAGGCGAGGCTGAGGCAGGGCTGCCCCCAGCACTCACCAACCTTGCCCCAAGGTGGCCCAGATCACCCAGTGTCCTGCATCATGTCCCAACCACACCAGAGTGGCCAAGAGTGGGTCCCCCAGGCTGTCGCAGCTGGGACTGGGGCCGCTGAACCCCTCACCTCTCACAGTGCTCTCCCGGCCAGAGTCCTCTCCGCTTTCTTCCCCTGCCCCGAGGCTTGGCTGCTCTCTCAGGTCCTAAACAGAGACTCGGTAATTCCCAAGCACTGTTCAGAGGGCTCATGCGTGGGCTCAGCCACCCTTCCCTTCCCTGGGAGTCAGAGACCTCTCGTGGACCATCAGTCACTGACCAATCAGTGTGCTGATTAGGCAGGGCTGGAGACCCAGGCTGAAGTCCCATGAGACGCCCTCCCCACGCACGGATTTTAGTAGACGCACAGCCTGCGGAACACTCAGCTAGGAACCAGCCTGGCCGTGGTGACACCGCAGATGCCCGGACCACATCTGCTCCAAACACTCAGCCGTTGCTGGGGCCGGGGAGCTCACTCGAGCTCAGAGCCCCCTGGGACCGGGCCCCGGGCGGAAGCACAGACCCAGAGTCCAGGCCGGGGCCATACTGAAGCCCTGCTCATCGCCTGGAGCCTGGGGCCAACTACGTGCCACAGGGGCACAAGTGCGTGCCGAGCGGAGCCGCGGTCTTGCCTGCGCCCAGGCGCCACCAGCCACCCTTCCTGTGTCTCAGGCCCTGGGTGTTGGGGAGCTGACCTCCCTCCTGTGCACTGCAGTCCGGGCTACACCGCCCCCCCCCCCCAACTCACCGCCTGCCTCCTTTCTGCCCAGTGCCAACGCCTCCCTCCTGCACAGCTTCTGGTGCCAGCCGGCCAGCCAGCTGCCCCGGGACCAGCTCTCCGCTCTCATCAGGGCGATGGCGACTCGCCGGGTCCTCCTCAGAGCCTGGCAGGTGAATGGCTGTGGCGGATGGGCGCAGGCTGGGGTGCTGAGGGCAGGGGTGTCCCCAGCGCAGGACACGGGCCAGCGGGGGGCCTGCGGGGCCGGGTGGGGGCGAGCTCACGGTGGGGGAGAGAAGGGGGGAGCACTGGGGCCCTGCGGGAGACACCGCCAGCGTCACCACCGCCTGAGGGGTGTCGCTTCAGTAGTCCCCGACGCGACAGGGGGTCTGGCCCTCCAGAGGTTGGGCTTTCCCTCCCCTGAGTGACTCTCTGCTGCTGCCCACTTTGGATCATTTCTAGGGCCTTCTCCGCCAATTACCTGCAGACCCCCTGCCTTCTGTTCTTGTGTTCGGGTGAGGGCTTATCCGCCAGGCCTGCGCTGGCCGCTTCCTCCCTCCATCTGTCATGCAGCGTCCCCCTTTGGGACGGGTTCTGGGCCCTGGGCAGATCCCCCAGCCTGCTGGCCTCTCCCTGCAACCCACCACTGATCCAAGCATTGCCCGTCCTTGGGTTTAAAGAAACGGAAAGAAGAAAAGCTACCATTTTGTCTCTTTATAACATTGGTATGAAATTAGTACTGAACCTAGAACGATCTCAAAGTGAGTCAAGCAACACAAGAAACCCAGGCAGGCGGCCCTGAGATAAATGCCTCTGAGTCACCGTAGTGCAGGGGGGCCCAGGGTGGGGAGGACTCTCGGGCTGGCCTTGACACATCCCGAGAGCGGCTGAGACGGGAAGACGACGTGATGTCCAGGTGAGGCGGGGTCCAGGCAGGCAGGGAAGGGACCACCCTGAGGGAGAGGGTAACGTGGCAGAGAGAAGGGGGCCGGGGGAGCCCTGGGCTGGGCGAGAGAGTGACCCATCACCGCCCTGCCCAGCTCAGCTGCCTGGCCAACCTGGCCGCGCTGCACGGCCTCCAGGACGACTTTGAGCTCCACCCGCCGGACCTGCTGCTTTTCTACAAGTGAGTGCCCGCTCCCGGCCCGAAACCCGGGCGGCACAGGCTGAGCGTGCCTCCTTTGGAGTCCCGGGGACCCCAGCTCCCCAGGGATATCCGGGCCGGTCCCCACCCTCCCGACAGCCCCCCAACCCTCCCGCAGCCTGACACAGGTGAGGGAAGCCGACTGCCGCGCCTTCACCCACCGTGCCGCCCAGGGGGACACGGAGCTGCTGGCCAACCTGCCGGACCAGAGGGCCGCCCTGCAGCGTGTGGCCTTGGCCTGCCTGGTAGGCACCGCGGGCGGGCCCCGGGCGGGCCGGGGGGACCGGAAGTGGGGCCAGGCTCACGCTGACCTGCCGTCCCGTAGGGAGGACCTCGCTTGCGGCTCAGCGCCTCTGACCTGCTGCTCCTCGGGGTCCTGGTGTGCGACATGGACGCGTCCAGCATCGTGGCCGCGGACCCCCGTGTGCTGCAGAATCTGCAGCGCTGCCATCGGCTGACCGCCCCCCAGCAAGCCGCCCTCAACACGCTGCTGGCCAGTGGGGAGACCACGCTTGGGTAGGCAGGGCCGGAACTCTCTGCCCAGGCCTCCCCCTCCGGAGGAGACCGCCAGTGTGTACCGCTCTGCCGACCTTCGACCTCTCGCCCCGGCTCACAGCCCCACTGACCCCGCAGCCTGGGACACACCGGCTTAGGGGTGCTGCCCCCACCCTCCAAACCCCACGGTCCCCTGCCCCCACACCCGGAGTGGGAGAGTCTCTCCTGAGCAGGGTGTCCCCCGCAGGGCAGGCCCCAGAAAGTGGGTGCTCGGAGAGGGGCAGGCAGCCTCCAGGCCCCGGGGCTGTGCTCCCGACCCTGACACAGTGCCCCCCTTCCCACATGCCAGGCCTCCGGGTTCCTGGAACCTAGAGGGGCTGCGGGCTCTGGGACCCCTGGCCACCTACATCAGCTCCAGCCTGTGGATGCAGGTGCAGCAGGTAGGGTGCTCTGGAGTGGGGGGCTGTCCAGCTGGCTGTGGACAAGGGGAGGGGCGTCCGGCCGGCCTTCCACCAGCCACTCCGCTGGGGACTGGTGTCCCCAGTCCCTCCCTGCCCCAGGGTTTCCATCCGTGGGGCGGGAGGAGGAACCAGGGGCCCCTGCCAGCCCCTCGCCAGGGTATGGAGTCTGTATGCCCGCTCTGCCAGGCTGTGGGCCTGGACTTCTTCGGCAGCACGGTGGCCACGTACCGAGCTGGGCGGCTTAGCCAGCAGGACGCCAGGCGCTTCGTCACTGGCTTTCTGAAGGCCAAGGCTGAGTCGGTGTCCTCTCGGCCCAAGCGGGGCACAGGTCAGTGTGGCCACTGTGGCCCGGGGATGCTCTGTCTCCTCCGCTCTGGGCTCCTAACCCTAGGGCGGGCTCACCCAACATGTGGCATGCTGGCCTGGGCGTGGCCTAGGGGTCTGCATCCAGCCGAGGGGTGCGGGGGGGTGGGGGGGCGTCGGGGTTCGTTAGAGCCCAGTGGAGGTGAACTGTAAGGTCGGGCCTGGGTTGGGAGTCGAGGTCAAACTCAATCTGGTCTGGACGCAGTTTTCTTGGCTAGAGGTCAAGCTTGGGGAGAGTCAAGGGCAGGCCAAATTCAGGAGTGAGGTGGGTGGGGCCCCAGGTCAGCACAGGTCAGCTCAAAACCCCCAGCCCACCCCCAGCCACAGGGAGACCCTGCCTCCGCGGGGACATCACGGCGGCCACGCTGCGCGACGACCTCTTTCTGGTGCACTATGACTGCGTGCAGCTGGAGTCCTGCCTGGGGAGCCGTGTGCTCAAAGCC
Organism: Lynx canadensis; assembly: GCF_007474595.2. Lineage (NCBI taxonomy): Eukaryota > Metazoa > Chordata > Mammalia > Carnivora > Felidae > Lynx > Lynx canadensis. The sequence continues at coordinate 982,183 of NC_044318.1, read as the reverse complement.
AACCTGGACCCCCTGCTGCAGCACCCTCTGCCGGCCGAGTGCCAGCGTGTCGTCAAGGCCAAGCTGGCTCGGGTGCGGTGCGCTGCGGACCAGCTGCGGGAAGGGGTGGGCGGGCGCCGGGCGGTGTGGCCTGACGCCCCCACCCCCACCCCAGGTCTACCCGCGCGGCGTCCCCGAGGAGCAGCTGCCGCTCATCGCCTCGCTGGTCTACCTCTACTCCCGCTCCGAGATCGGCCAGTGGAACGTCACGTCCAGAGACACCGTCGTGGCCCTGCTGGCCTCAGATGTGGCCCTGGAGAACCAGACTGAGGTGAGGGCGGTGCGGAGGGCGTGGGGGTGGGGGGCGCCGACCCCGGCCCCGCTGACCCGGCCTCGCCTCCAGGCTGTGCTACAGAAGTACCTGGACCACAACGGCACCCTCACCGGCGCCCTGCTCGTGGCCATCGGGGGCTCCCGCCTCTGCTGGATGAGCGCCAGGCAGATCCAGGCCATCAGGCCCTCGGAGTTCCGGTGAGCCGGCCCAGTGACCGCCCCCTCACCGCCCCTCGGCCAAGGAGGGTGGGGCTCAGCCAGGCCACCTAAGGCTGTTAGTTTTCTAGGGCTGCACAACAGAGTGCCATTAACCCAGCCGTTTGAGACCTCTCGCTGTCTGGAGACCGGAAGTCTGAGATCAAGGCGTCACAGGACCAGCTGCCTCTGAGGCCTGCAGGGGACGTTCCTGCTTCTGGGGCTGCCCGAACCCCTTGGCCTTCCCGGGCTGGCGGACGCCTCGCCCCGGCCTCGGCCTCCGTGGTCACGCGGCCTCGCGCTCGGTCTGCGTACAGATCTCCTTCTTGCATCCAGTTGTTAGACCTTGGGCCACGCTAATTCAGCGTGGGGTCATGTTAGAATAGACCTACAGATAGCGACCACGATTCCATTTTCAAACAAAACCACCTTCTGAGGCTGGGGCAGGTGCGAGTTTGGGGAGGGACGCTATTAGGCACAGTACAGAGGGCGAGAGGAAAGCTGTGGAGGGGAGCGGCCAGGAGCGTGGGGGGCTCCCGGCCTGCCCAGCAGCCTCCTCCTCCCCCAGGCTGGCTGGGGCCCTGGATATCTCCTCCTGCCCTCAGAGCCGGAAAGACGTGCTCTACGCCAAGGCCCGCGAGGCCTTCGGCAGCACCAGGACCACGGCTGCCTATTACCGCTTCATGCGTCCTTACCTTGGTGAGACCCTGCCCTGTGTGCAGCAGCCCGTCCCCAGAAGCCCGCCGCCCCTCTCCCCTCACCACTGCCCGGCCCCCAGGAGGTGCCCCCGTGGAGGAGCTGCGGCATCTGGTCCAGGCGAACGTCTCCATGGACATCGACACGTTCACCAATCTGAACCCCCGTGTGCTGCAGGTGAGCCCTGGGGGATGCCCGCCCAGGGGAGGCCCGAGCGCCCCAAAGTCAGAGGGATGCAGACCGCGTGAACCCCAGCTCACTGCTGCCAGGCCTCACCCCTGTGCTCACTCCTCAGTCAAGCACTGCCCTGCCAGGTCTGCCCTTGGCCCCAAAGCTGGCCTCTGCGGGACCCTCCGGACCTCCCCCCACGGCCCCCTCCCTTCCCTCGCAGAGCCTGAGTGTCGGCAATGTGACGACACTGCTGGGCCAGAACGTGGGGGACCTACAGAAGGCACGGAGCCACCCGACCATCAGCTCTTGGCTGCGCAGCCTCAACAGGTCGGCCCTTGGCGAGCTGGGCCTAGACACGGACCCTGCCGGCCTCAGCGGCCCAGGCCGCTCCACCACCGTCACCCCCAACACCGCGCCCCGGGGGCCCTACCCAGCCCCCACGTCAGGCCTTCCCAGGCACAGCGCCCCCGCCTCCGGTATGCTCCCAACCCGCCCTCGCCTCTGGTGGGCCTTCCCCACCCGGCCTGGTCGGTCTGCCCAGCGCCTCTGTGGACCCCCGACCTCACACTCTGTCGGCCACTCTTTCTGTTTGTCTCCCTGGGTGGCATCTGGGTGACACCGGCCTCACTCTTCACTGGAGGCTGAGTTATTGGAGGACAAAATCCCCTCCTCCAAAACCTGCTGAGTGCCAGAAAGTGGGGTGGGGGGGTGGGGGGGGGGTGGAGAAGCTGTGCCATCCCTGCCCAGGGCCCAGGACAGCAGCCTACATGGCCTTCCCCAGCTGCAGGGACGGTGTGAGCCTTGAGGGGGTGCCCAGGCCCGGGAGGCGGCGGGACAGCCCGGGGGCGGTTCCCAGCGGGGACTGATGGGTGCTCCCTCCATGCTCTGCCTACAGGCAGCCCACCAGCCCATCTGGGGTACCTGCCACTCTCTGTGGCCCTGCCCTCTGGCCTCCTGTGGCTGCTGTACTGGGGCACCCCAGGGCTCAGCCAGGACTGCTCCTGGGACACCCGCACTATGGCCTCTGAAGACGGCGCCGCCCCAGCACCACGAGCAGGGAAACGGGGGCTGGTAGCTGGGGTCCACCATGTCCGGCATTCTAGGGGCCCGCAGGGCTGGTCCCCACCCACATCCAGCTCCCGGGACACGGAGCTGGAATGAGGATCTGGGCCCACCCCGAGGCCAGCCCTGAAGAGTTGACGGAGACGCTGTCCCAGCCCTCTGGTCTCCCTCAGATGCTGCTGGGGAGGGGGCGTCCCTGAGGGATTCGAATAAAAGACAAGGTGACCTTCCCGCCTGTGTCCCTTTGTTCTGAGCCCGAGGAGGGGCAGAGACCTTCTCAGCCGGGACGGACTTCTGTGCCGTCGTCTTCCGGCCGTGTCTCCAGACGCCACCCTGAGTGTTGGCCTGGACTCGGAGGGGAGACCCCGGGACTGGAAACAGTGGTAGGAAGGCCCTCAAGGCCACCTGCCTGCCTGGACTACCTCCCCTGGACCCCCTCCTCCAAGTGCAAATAGGAGGGGCTACAACTCGGGAACCACATCTACCAGGTCAGGGCCTTCCCACCACGTCCTCAGAACACCACGGGGTGCCTCTGCAGGGAAGGAAAGTGTCCTTTTATTGAACCCCAGTCCCCTTGAGGTGGGCCAGGGAGCACCGGGGCCGCTTTGGCCAGGCGGGGCCTCCAGCAGGGCAGGTCCAGCATCCGGAGCAGCGGGCTCAGTTCGGGACCAAAGCCCACAGCAGAGTCGGGACCGCAGTGAGCACAGGTCCGGGTCGGAGCAGGCGGGCGCCCCCTGAGAGGGCCTCTGTACAGAGGGAGTGACTCAGACGCCCCATGCCGCTCCGCTCCGACCCCACCCAGCCGGCCACCCTGGCCCACCTCGGAAGCTGAGGTCCACGACCAGGTAGCCATTGGGGATGCCGCCTCGGAGCCCCAGGCCCAGACTGTCCAGGTCCTCCTGCCGCTGCCGTGAGATCCAATCCCGCACGGGGCTGCTCTCCCGCGCCGCCTTCAGGCCCACCAGGTTCGGACCCAGAAGGTTTCGGACCTCGGCAACGGTCAGCGGCTGCCAGAACCCCCAGGGGGCGGTCAAGGGCGCCCTGCCTCACCCACAGAAGGCTGCCGGGCTCTGCTCCGCCCAAACCTCCCGGCGCTTCCCTTCCCGGGCGCACAGACCCTGACTTGGCCGCTCCAGGATTCGGCGCTCGCCCCGGCGCGAAGGCAGCCCCTGCCTGGCCCCGCCCCTCCTGTGCCCCCGCCCCTGGGCCCCGCCCCGTGTGGCCCCGCCCCCGCGGCCCCGCCCCGCGGCCGTACCACCACTGCCTCGGGCCGCAGCGTCCGGAATGTGGCCAAGTCCATGCTTACGTTCTGACGGCTGAGAGCCCGCAGGTCCTCCGTGGGGGCCCCACCTGACCGCGGGGAGAGGGCCCCAAGCGTGAGACCTCGCAACAGCCCTCAGTCTTATCCCCTGCCCGGAGGCTGCAAGAAGCCGTCCTCCTTCCCCAAGATTCCCTTTTCCTAAGGAGTTCCTGGGCCCCGGGTTCCCCTGGTGCCCATCTGACCCTCAGGGTGCGTGGAGAGGCCGGAGGTGGCCGCGGGAGCATCTGGGTCGGCTCAGAACTCACAGGGTCTCCACCTACACACACTCGTAAGGGCGCAGGGCACAGTGACCACCAGTCACACCAGCAGTGGCCTAGTGAGGCAGGAACTGGCGGCCCCTGCGTGGGGAGCCTTGGCCATCGCCGCCCCCTGGGTGTACCCTGGCTCACCCAGGTAGAGCTTCATCTTCTCGAAGTAGTCAGACCCGCTCACGTTCTGGAAGGCAAGGCGGGCCTTGCGATAGAGTACGTCCATCTGGGCCGGGCGGCATGCATCCAGATCCGGGGGCCGGGCTGCCCTGGAGAGGCCCGGACAGTGAGCCCAGGGCGCAGCGTGCCCACCACCCCCGGCGGACCCCCGGGACTCACCAAACAACGCTGTGGTGCACTGACTCCAGCTGCTCAGGACTGAGGAAGCACGGGTACGTCGGATGGAAAGCGGCCAGTGTGTCCAGGGTGGCCTTGTCCAGCTGGCCCCCTCCCACCAGATAGCGGGCAATCAGGGCAGCCACCTGTGGAAGGAGGCCACGGGTGCCTTGGGGCAAGGAGACCCACAATCCCCTGGGGTCTGCACGGCCTCACACCACCCGCTCCCTCCCTGTCACCTGAGCATCCATTTTGTGCCCTTTGCTGACTTCAAGAAGAGATTTCACGGTTTCCAGGGACATCGCGTTCCACTTGTGGATGTCCTCGGGGGTGAGCTCAAGGAAGAAGTACCCGAGGTGCCGGACCAGGGACTCGGGGTACCCCTGTGGATAGAGCTGCCCGGGGAGGTGACTGGATGGATGGCTGGGGATGCTCCGGCGGGGTGGGCAGGTATGAGCCCCTCATGAACTACCTCGTCCAATTTGCGCTTAAAAACGCCCAGCTGCTGGTAGGTGAAGGGCACCATGTTCACCCGGTCCATCTGAGCGGCCAGCAGGGCCCCATCTACACAGGCCTCCAGCTCCCAGGGCTCGTAGAAGACAAGGTTTTCATCCACCACACGGGCCCTCCGCTCTGGTGGGCAGGCTTTCTCTGCGGGGGCAGGCGGGGGATTGAGGGCTGGACGTCTCTTGTCAACCTCCTCCCCCCAAACCTCACGGAGACAGACCCTGGGCAATGCAGGACCCCCTCCAGGCCTGTTTACACACCAGCAGAATGGAGTGATTCTGTCCCTTCTCCGAGGTTGTCACCGTGGACCAAGCTGAGCGGCCAGAAAGGGCCACGGGTATGGGCAGGTGTGAGCCCACGACCCTACCCCATCCCCGGGTCTCTTGACAGCCAGTGGGACAGGGTTTCCCACTTACTCTCTGTGTCCCGCCGGTCCCTCGGGAGGAGGACGGTCAGCTCAGGCCGCTGCCAAGACAGGTCCCGGGAGGTGCCTTGCAGCCAGGGGGTCGTGACACCCTGAGGACAGAGCAGGGCTGTAGCTGAGCTGTGCATGGCCGGGGGTCCGAGGCCCCCTACCTGGGGCCAGACACCTTCCTCTGTCTCCCCAGAGGGAACTTACCGGTCGTGAGTCTGCAGCCCGGACCCTGGAAGGTAGCACCCACCCTGCAGGGGAAGAGCGTAAGGCTGGAAGGGACAGCCAGGGATTCCTGGGGTGCCTGCCACCGGCCCCCACCGTGTGTAGGAAGGAGGCAAAGCTGCTCCCCCAACACTGTGCTCCCCCCACAGACTTAGGCCCCTGCACCCCATGATGTCACAGCCCACCCCACCCCAAGGGGCCCAGGCGTCCCTCATCCTCCTCCTAAGCCTTCACTGCTCCGGTCGAGGAGTTACCCTCTCCGTGGACACTCTCAGCTTGGCCTGAGCGCCTATCACTGCCCTGGCTCAGCCGCTAATGCTGCAGGGCGTGGAGGTCCAGCAGGGGGGCCGCCACAGTCACCTCTGGGGACAGAGACACGGCTGACAGCCTGCCCAGGTCTAGGGCACCTACCTACAACTTGGGGCACCCATCTGGAACTCAGGGCGCCTGTTCAGGACTCAGGGCACCCGCCGAGATTCGGAGCACCCGCCAGGACTCGGGCCACCTGCCCAGAACTTGGAACAGCTGCCTGACCTCAGGGCACCTGCCAACGATGGGGGAGGGGGCACTGCCCACAGGCAGGGAGGGGGTGTGGGGCAATGAGAGCCTTTCTTGAGGCCCCTCAGCTGTTTGGGCCCCCACTACTTTGCAGCAGCACCCCCCCCCCACCGCATTACTCACCGAGGCTGAGAAGCAGGAGCAGGAGGCTACAGTGGGTGGGGGTCCCACGGGACCCCAGAGGAGGCAGAGCAGCCTGCAAGGCCATTGTCTGTGGAGGACAGCCGCTCCGATATCCCCACCGTTTGGGTGAACAACCCCCCCATCCCCCTGACTACCCCCCCTCCCGCACCCCTCCTTTCCCCTCCAACCCACCTGCCTCACCCTGGGCCAGTGCAGGGCCTTATGAGGCTGGACGGTCTCAGAACCCCACACCGAACCTTCTCAGGCCCCTGCAGGTGGCGTCTCTGCGGCCTCCAGCCCTGCTCTCAGGACTGACCTGTCCACCTGACCCGCCCCCTCCGGGAAGCTGGCCCCTCCTGCAGGGGGTGTTGAGTCTGAGTCAGCCAGGCCCCCAGCAGTGAGAGCCCAGGCGGGCAACTGGTTAGGGCAGGGCTGCCTCTGGCCCAGGCTGGCCTGATTCCACATTTGCACCAGAGCTGGGGATAGATTTGAGTGACCCCCCCCACAACCTGGGGCGTGGCCACTCTCTCCTCCCCATCCTCCTGCTCCTGGCACCTGCCAGGCTTTGTGCAAACCCCGGGCCCGGGTGGACAAGGCCACTGAGGCCCACCTGCCCTCCTGCTTTCTCTTCTGAGGTCCCTCCCAAGACAGAGGCCTCAGTGTCTTGTGGGTACAACACCCCTTCTTACCTGCCAGTCCCTTGGGTGAGGCAGTGGATGGATAGGGATTCTGGGGCGGTTCCCCTGCATTTTTAGAGTGGGGTTCAGGGGGCCTTGCCAGCCAGTGTGGGGTGTGGAAGTGGGTGGAGAGCCGCTTTCCAGGGAGTATTGTCCCAGGTAGGGTGGGGACCTGCGGGAGACCAAACCAGTGTAGGCCAAACTACATTCACCCCTCCCAGGGAGGGAGGCTGCCGGCCCTGGGCGTGGTGAGCGGAGACATCCCCTCCCCACAAGCCTGCCTCCGTGCAAGCCTGCGTCAGCCCCACCCGGAGTCAAAAATGAGGGGGACGCACTCACCCATCAGCAACGCCTTTCAGTGGGGTGAGGAGCCTAGCGCTGGGGGTGTGTCCTGGGAAGTGGCCCCAGGTGAGCCTTCTCCCCTCCCCCCCCAGGTTCCAGAGGTGGCGCGAGAAAACCAGACCCCCAGACCAGTAAACGGGCAGTGGAGTGAGGGAGGACCCCACCCCTTGGATGGGTGAGGCCAGGTGGGCCCCTCCCCAGGCCCATGTAACCAGAGAACCCCCAGCACCTCAGATGGGGCTTCCCGGGAGCCCCTGCAGGCCACCGTGGGCCCTGGAATCTGCGTCCTCACATCTCCACCCCCAGACCCACCCCCGGAAGGCCAGGTTGGGGCCACGGAGGCACTTCAGCTGTCAGGTCTGCAGCTTCCCAAGTGGCCTGAGCTCGACCTGCGGTTTCAAGTCTGTTCCCGCCAGTCTGGAGTGCCCGTGTTTGCGTGTGACGTGGAAACAGTCCCCAGCAGAGCTCTGTCTCCCTCTGCGAGCCTGCTCTCGAGCCTCCTTTTCTGTCCTGCATCGTTCCCCGGGCGGGGGGGGGGGGGCAGTACAGGGAGGGTGTCAGGGCTGGCCCCATCTCTAACCCTGAGGCCTCTGTGACAGCAGCCACCTGGTCGCTGTCACCCTTCAACACCTACACGCTGGCTTAGGGCCAACTGCATGCTGGGCCCTACTCAGATGCTGGCACATACTAGAGCGGGCAAGGTTCGGGGCCCGTCCAGAGCCCTGGCAGTGGGGCCTGGCGACAGAGAGGCTGGCCCTGCCCCTGCCTTTCTGCCCCTACCCTGCTGCCAGGTGGGGTCTGGGGTCTGAGCAGACCACAAGCTGCTCAGAGCGCAGAATGAGGCAGAGGTAGCTCTGCCTCGACAGATTAACGTCCAGCTCCTTCCCCCGGCCCAAGCGCCAAGAGCTCAGAACTCGGGGCAGGCCAGCTGCCCCACCCAGCCCACCCCAGCCCAACCCCCACCCACCATCTGGTCTTCAAGAGACAGAAAATGAAGTCAGACCACATTCCCAACTTCAGGTCCTTCTGGTGCGAGTTGGCAGGGGAGCCGGACAGGTTCTGGGTCTTCCACGCATGGTCATTTGGTCAGCCCCAAGCACAGACACGCTGTGCAGCCAGCCCGGGGTCACACGGTGTGGCCGGAGCAGCTGGCACTAGGGCAGAGCTGACCCTGAGGAGAGGTGGGGGGGGCCTCACACTCGCTGAGGGCGAGGACCTTGGAAGGGGGCATCTGTGGTGGCAGGGGCCGGGTTGCCCCCCCCAGCCTGCTTCTTTGGGGTGGCCAGGGTCCCTCCCAGGTGGGCCCTGGGACCAGCCTAGGCTAACCCCCGCTCCCACTCAGACTTGGCTAGAGGTGCCAGGAGTGCTGATGGACGTGACCCCACCCTCACCTCCCCAGGCATGTTCATGCGGGTGACCCAGACCCCAGCTGGGCCGTTGTCCCCACCCCACGCGGATGAGGCCATGGTCAGCCCCTTTTGGCCCTGGATACTGGGCTGGGCCCCAGGACACCCCGGGAAATTCCCCTGGGAACGTCCCCTGGTGCCAGTGGGCCCCGCACTGTGGTTCTTTCAGGGCGATCGACCAAGCCCGAGCCTCCTTTGCCTTGGTGTCCTCAACCCGGAAGTGAGGTGGCCAAGAGTCCGGCACCCCCTCAGGTCAGTCGAGCCAAACAAAGGAGGCCTTGCCAGCTGGGAGCAGGCTGCTCCTGCCGCAGGAATGTGGGGGGGAGTCACCCGGGAGGAGGGGGGGCCCCGGGTGGAGAGCAGCCCCAGCCCGGGCCTCCCCTGGGGGGCGCGGGCATGTACCAGGCTCGAGTTGGGAGCTGACGCCTTACTTCACAGCGTCTCACTGCCCCATTTCTCGTGCCGTGAGACGAGGCTCAGTGGGCAAGGGTGGGTCTCCCACCTGGTGCCGCCACAGGATCTCTGCAGGCCGCCCCACTAGTCCTGACACCGGCGAGGACGCGGAGAGAGAGGATCTCTTTGGCACTGCTGGTGGGAATGCTGGCTGGTGCGGCCACTCTGGAAAACGGTATGGAGGCTCCTCAAAAAATTAAAGGTAGAACTACCCTACGACCCAGCAATGGCACTATTAGGCATTTATCCAAGGGATACAGGTGTGCTGTTTCGAAGGACACGTGCACCCCCATGTTTATAGCAGCACGATCGACAACAGCCAAAGTATGGAAAGAGCCCAAATGTCCAGCAATGGATGAGTGGATAAAGAAGATGTGGTATATCTATACAATGGAGTATTACTCGGCAATCAAAAAGAATGAAATCTGGCCATTTGCAACTACGTGGATGGAACTGGAGGGTATTATGCTCAGTGAAATTAGTCAGAGAGAGACAGATATCATAGAACTTCACTCCTATGAGGACTTTAAGACACAAAACAGATGAACACAAGGGAAGGGAAACAAAAATAATATAAAAACAGGGAGGGGGACAAAACACAAGAGACTCTTAAAGACAGAAAACAAACTGAGGGTTGTTGGAAGGTTGTGGGTGGGGGGATGGGCCAAATTAGTGATGGGCATTAAGGAGGACACTCGTTGGGTTGAGCACTGGGTGTTATACACAGGGAATGAATTACCAGAATCTACTCCTGAAATCATTATTGCACTATATGCTAACTAACTTAGATGTAAATTTAAAAATTAATTAAAAGAAAGGAAGAAAGACAAAGACAAAGGAAAGGTCCATCCAGGGGTGCCTGGATGGTTCAATTTGTTAAGCGACTAACTTCAGCTCGGCAGCTCAGTCATAATCTCGCGGTTCATGAGTTCCAGCCCTGCATTGGGCTCTCTGCTGGTCAGCACAGAGCCCACTTCAGATCCTCTGTCTCTCTCTCTCACTCTGCCCCTCCCCTGCTCTCCCTCTCTCTGTCTCCTAAAAGTAAAAATAAACATTAAAGGGGTGCCTGGGTGGCTCAGTCGGTTAAGCGTCCAACTTCGGCTCAGGCCATGATCTCGCAGTTGATGAGTTCGAGCCCCGCATCAGGCTCTGTGCTGACAGCTCGGAGCCTGGAGCCTGCTTCAGGTTCTGTGTCTCCCTCTCTCTGCCCCTTCCCCGCTCATGCTCTGTCTCTCTGTCTCAAAAATAAAATAAACATTAAATTTTTTTTTAAATAAACAAGGAAGAAAGGAAGAAAGAAAGAAAGAAAGGTCCGTCCACAGATGACAACTGAAACATTCCGGACAAATCGTAAAAACCAAGTCCTTAAGGGTCCTGGGGAAGGAACGAAAGCTAGCAGAATTTGGAGGGGAATTGGCACTGACGGAGGAGAGCAGCAGGGAGTAGGTCTCCCTCTGCGTATGTAGCTTTGCCCTGAAGACAGTCAGAGGCAGGGCCCCCGTGATCGGGCTCCAGCAGAGATCCCACCATCTTTCTGGCTGAAGGAGGAAGGAGCCCAGGATTAGCAGATCCCAGAGAATAAGTGACGAATTCTGAAAGAGAGCCTGGGGAGGGGACCCCAAATTCTGTGTTTGAACTCTACCCAGGTCTCTTGCTGACCCCTGAATCATGCATGTGCAAGGCAGACTGGAAACAGCTCAGCCAAAGATGAAATACTGGCTGAGACCGACGGGTCTGCAGAGTTCACTGTTCAAGCCTAATCAAGTTTATTGCCTGCCAAGACAAAAGCATCAACAGTCTTCACAGGAATATAACAGAACGCAGTGTCTCTACGACATGATAGTCACAGTATGCATGGTAAAATCCAAGACCGTGTCAACTATACTTTGCTTAAGAAAAAATCCAGGGGCACCTGGATGGCCCAGTTGGTTGGGTGTCCGACTTTGGCTCAGGTCATGACCTCACAGTTCACAAGTTCGAGCTCCTCATCGGGCTCTGTGCTGACAGTTCAGAGCATGGAGCCTGCTTTGGATTCTGTGTCTCCCTCTCTCTCTGCTAAGCCCTGGCTCATGCTCTCTCTCAAAAATAAATAAATAAATAAATAAATAAATAAATAAATAAATAAATAAATAAATAAAATTGTTAAAGCGGCTATTACAACTATACTCAACTGAGTAATGGAAAATAGGCTTTCATGAATGGAGATGTAGAATACACACACACACACACACACACACACACACACACACACGCATATAACCAAGTTTTAGAAATGGCAAACACGCGATTTGGAATTTTAAAATCCACAGGATGAGCTTAATAACAAGATTAATCACTTCCAGTTGAGAGTCAGGTAGGAGCTCCTCAGTTGCACGGTTAAATGGGTTTTGAAATGTGGAAATTTCCTTTGCGAGAACACTGAGGAGCTGTAGTTTGAACTCAAAACATACAGCCGCTGCCGATGCAGAGAGGAGTGGGGAGCCCGCTTCTCGTTTCAGCTTAGACAGCATGGGAAGCATGTGACCCGCGTCCTTGCGATTCACATAACGTCACTGGTTGAGATGGCAGTAACGTGTGTATGTTTCACATACAAGTACTTCTTTCCCTTGTAATTTGAGGTTAAAATCATTAAGAGACATGATCAAGTCTGAAGCAAAAATTAAATTGCAAAGCAATTCAGTGTTCGATAATTTAGGTTAAAGGAGGTTCTTCACAGTGAATACAACAAACAGTGGATTGTACACTTTAAATGGGTAAGTTGTATGACATGGGTATTATATCTCAATAGAGCTATGTTTTAAAAATCGGCCGGGGCACCTGGGTGCCTCAGTTGGTTAAGCATCTGACTCTTGATTTCGGCTCAGGTCATGATCTCACGGTTCGTGAGTTCAAGCCCCGCATTGGGGTCTGCACTGACAGTGTGGAACCTTCTTGGGATTCTCTGTCTCCCTCTCTCTCTGCCTCTGCCCCCTGCTCATGCTCGCTCTCTCTCTCTCTCTCTCTCTCTCAAATAAACAAGCATTTAAAAATAGACTAGAGTAGAACAGAATAAAACAAAACAAAATAAAAAACAGGCCAAGGCAAGAATATCCAGTAGGAAAAGGACCATCTGTTCAACAAACGGCGATGGGACAACTGGACAGCAACATGCAAAAGAGAGAAATTGAACCACTTTCTTACATCACACACAAAAATAAACTCAAAATGGATGAGAGATCTAAATGTGAGACCTGAAACCATAAAAGTCCTTTAGAAGAGAATACAGGCAGTAACTTATCTGACATGGGCTGTAACAACTTCCTTCTAGACATGTCTCCTGAGGCAAGGGAAACAAAAACAAAAATAAGCTATCGGGACCTCATCAAGATAAAAAGCTTCTGCACAGCAAAGGAAACAATCAACAAAACTAAAAGGCAACCGACTGAATGGAAGAAGATACTTGCAAGTTACATATCCGATAAGGGGTTAGTATCCAAAATACATAAAGAACTGATACAACTCAATTCCAGAAAACCAAATAATCCAACTAAAAATTGGGCAAAGACATGAACATTTTTCCAAAGACACCCAGATGGCCTCCAGACACATAAAAAGACGCTCAACATCCCTGATCATCAGGGAAATGCAAATCAGAACTCCAGTGAGGGACCACATCACACCTGTCAGAATGGCTAGACTCAACAACATGAGAAACAACAGTGCTGTCGAGGATGTTGAGAAAGGGGAACCCTCTTGCACTACTGGTGGGAATACAAACCAGTGCAGCCAGTGTGGAGACCAGTATGGAGGTTCCTCAAAAAGTTAAAAATAGAACTACCCCACCCCCCGGAGGGGCATCTGGGTGGCTCGGCCGGTTGAGTGTCCAACTTTGCCTTGAGTCATGATCTCACCGTACATGAGTTCTAGCCCCACATCTGGCTCACTGCTGTCAGCACAGAGCCCGCTTCATATCCTCTGCCCCCCTCTCTCTCTGCCCCTCCCCTGCTTACACTCTCTCTCAAAAATAATAAATAAACATTAAAAAAAATAGAATACCCCCAGTCCAGTAATCACACTACTGGGTATTTACCCAAAGAATACAAGAACACTAATTAAAAAGGATACGTGCTGCACCCCAATGTTCACTGCAGCATTATTTACAATAGTGAAATTATGGAAGTGGCCCAAATGGCCATCGATAGATGAATGGATAAAAAACAGGTGGTGTAGGGGCGCCTGGGGGGCTCAGTCGGTTAAGCGTCCGACTTTGGCTCAGGTCACGATCTCGCATTTCGTGAGTTCGAGCCCCGCGTCGGGCTCTGTGCTGACAGCTCAGAGCCTGGAGCCTGCTTCGGATTCTGTGTCTCCCTCTCTCTGCCCCTCCCCCACTTGTGTGTGCTCGCTCTCTCTCTCAAAAACAAATAAACAAATTTTTTTACAAGAAGAGGTGGTGTATATAGAGAATGGAATATTGCTCAGCCATAAAAAAAATATATATGAGATCTTACCATTTGCAACAAATGGATAGAGCTATAGAGCTAGAGGGTATGATGCTCTGAATGAAACAGTCAGTTGGACAAAGACAAATACCATGTGACTTTACTCATAGGTGCAATTTAAGAAACGAAACAAATGGGGGCGCCTGGGGGCTCCGTCGGTTACGCATCTGACTCTTGATTTCAGCTCAGGTCATGATCTCTCCGTTTGTGAGTTCAAGCCCCGCATGAGGCTCTGTGCTGACAGCTCAGGGCCTGCTTCGGGTTCTCTCTCTTCCTCTCTCTCTCTGCCCCTCCCCTGGCTCATGCTCTCTCTCTCAAAATAAATAATTAAAAAAAAAAAAAAGAAACCAAACAAATGAAGGGGGAAAAAAGAGAGACAAACTAAGAAACAGACTCTCAATTACAGAGAACACACTGACGGTTACCAGAGTGGGTGGCGGAAGTCGGTGCTGGGGGTGAAGAGTCCACTCGTCATGACGGGTAGCAGGTGACATGTGGGATCGTTGGATCACTGTACCACGTGTGCAAAACTGACATCACGCTGTGTGTTAACTCCACTGCACTTAAAACATAGATCGATCACTTAAAGAGGCTAAAGATTTGAACAGACACTTCACAAAAGGTGTGTGAATGGCCAGTCAACACATGGGAATGTGCGGGACAACAACAGTGGTCCGACATCACCCACCGCCCAGGGAAACGCAAGTCAAATCCATGTGACACTCGCCCACCTGAGCGAGTCAGTTGGAAGGGACTGACAGCGCTGAGCATTGGCAGGCATACGGAGCAGCCGAACGGTCACACGCTGCTGGTGGACGCGCATGCCAATGCCGTCACTTTCGTCTGGCGTTTCCTTTTCTTTTTTGGGGGAGACACCGAATAATCCGAAGCAGGCTCCAGGCTCCGAGCCGACAGCACAGAGCCCGACGCGGGGCTCGAACTCACGAACTGTGACATCATGACCTGAGCCGAAGTCGGTTGCCCAACCGACTGAGCCACCCAGGCGCCCCTCATCTGGCGTTTTCTTAAGACGTTAGACATACACCTCACTGCGCGATTTGGTCACTCCACTCTTCAGTAATGGCTCCAGAGAAATGAAAATGTACATCCACGCAAAGAACAGTCACAGTAGCTCTATTCACAGTAGCCAAAAATGGGGAAAAGCAATTTTCCACCAATAGATGAACGGACAGACTAAATGTGGTCTGTCCATCTGGCAACAAGGAGGAACAAGGCACTGACACGTGAAGAAACGATGAGTTTCAAGATCATGCTGAGTGAAGAAGCAGAGGGCAGAGAGAATAGAAAATCTTTGTAAAAACTTTAAAATGCAAGCTAATCTATTATAACAAACAGCAAATCCGCGGCTGCCTTCAGCCAGGCAGCTGCCCCCAGGTTAGGGATTCCTGTTCAACAGGGAGTAACGAACACAAAAGTGCAGTGGAGACGTTCCGCATCCTGGTTGCGGTGGTGGCTTCGTGGGTGTGTACGTGCCAAGGCTCTTTGGATGGTGCACTTTAAACAGATGCCTTTATTGTACATAAATTGCACAATAAAATGGATTTCAAAATCCACGGCCTAACAAGCGTTGGCAAGGATGCGGAGAAGCCGTTCCCTCGTGCACTTCTGGTGAAAACGTTCACTGGTGCAGCCACTGTGGAAAACAGCAGCTCCTCATAAACTTAAACCCAGAATGACCACACGACCCAGCAATTGAAGATATGCACCCACAAGACTTGAAAACAGAAACTCAAACAGACTTTGTACACCCATGTCCACAGCAGCCGAGAGGCGACAACACGCCAAGCGCCCATCGGCAGAGGAACGGTGAACAAAGGACGTGGACCGTCCGCGGTGGCGTATATGACTCGGCCGCGGAAGGAATGGAACCCACGCTCCAACGTGGACAGGCCTCGAAAACACGGTGCTCAGTGGAAGCAGCCAGATGTGGAAGGACAAACATTCCCTCTTTATGCAACGTCCAGATAAGGGAAACGCATCGAGACAGAAAGCGTAACAGGGGCTACCAGGGGCTGGAAGCGGGGTGGGGGTGGGGATCACCGTTTAAAGAGTGCAGAATGTCCGTTTCATAAAAAGTTCGGCTGGAAGTTGACGGTGGTGATGGGTACACAGCATTGTGAGTGTACCTAATACCACCAACTCGTACGCTTAAAGGTGATTAAAAGAGTAAGTTTTATGTATATTTCACAACCATAAAACATCAACAGCGTTCATTCACGTCAGCAATAACAACAAACTTAGTAGAAAAGTAATCCTTTCTAATAACGATGAGATCCACAAAGTCTCTAGGAATCAGCCTAATAATGCAGAGAACCCAGCAGGATAATGCTATCAGTGCTCCTAAAATTGTGCTGTACAATCAGATCCTATTTTTTAAAATTTTTTTCAACGTTTATTTATTTTTGGGACAGAGAGAGACAGAACATGAACGGGGGAGGGGCAGAGAGAGAGGGAGACACAGAATCGGAAACAGGCTCCAGGCTCTGAGCCGTCAGCCCAGAGCCCGACGCGGGGCTCGAACTCACGGACCGCGAGATCGTGACCTCAGCTGAAGTTGGACGCCCAACTGACCGAGCCACCCAGGCGCCCCAATCGATTCAATCCTATTAAAGATTAAAATACGAGGTGTTTTTTTTTTCAGGAATGTAACGATTTTATTTTTAAAATAAAGAGAAAAAATATCCGTGACGTAAGAAGAGACAAGCTCCTGGATACTAAGACAAAGCCACGCGTAATGAAGTTAGGAACAGACAGCGGGGGCAGGCACGAGACGACGCAAAATGCCCCCGTGTGCACGCAAGGACTGCTACCAGCAATGGCGGGGAAAGGGACAGTCCGTGGGACAGGTGGGGCAGGGAA
The DNA here is from genome assembly GCF_007474595.2 of Lynx canadensis. NCBI lineage: Eukaryota > Metazoa > Chordata > Mammalia > Carnivora > Felidae > Lynx > Lynx canadensis. Next base: position 965,781 of record NC_044318.1, on the reverse strand, counting down.
ATGAGGCCCCTTGCCCGCATCGCAGACAAGCTGGATACCAAATTCAGTAAGACTTGCGTACGGCAGAGAACACTCTAGGCACATAGAAGGACCTGGACCGAGGAGTCGCGAAAGATGCCAAGACCCAAACAGAAACTACCTGCTGATTGTGGGTGAGTCTGACTTCACCAGAATGAAGGATTCCTGTTCCACAAACAATTGGCAGTTAGCAGGCAGGCGTCAAACAAGGAGAGGGACAGCCGAAGCCTAGAAGTGCCCGAGGCTCAGTGAGTACCTAGAACGGGGGAGAACGGGAGCCCCTGTGACCACAGAGATTCCAAATCAAGCAAGGAGACGGACAAAATTAGAAAGGTGGGGGGTAACAGGTGTTGGTGACCATGTGAGGGACGGCCCGACGGCGGACACCTGGAACGAAGCTCCCACCCCCCACCCTGGCAACCTTGGATGCGCCTTCCTTTCCGGTCTCCTCCCAGCGCGGCTCAGCTCCGCGTTTTGCAAGTAGCGCTCAGGCGTGCAGCTGGCTTCTCCTTCCTCATGCACGACCTCCGTTTGTCCTTCCTCTCTGTCAGGCGTTGCCCCCAGGCTATTGCTGGCCTTGTCACTCTCTGGGTGAACAAAACAAATGTGGGGCTGCTTATTCTGCACAAAAAGAAAAGGCCTTTTTTCTCCCGTTCACAGGACTAAATCTGTTCCTCATCAGGGAAGGCATCCAGTCACGGCTAAGGAGTCGGATGAACGGTCACTCCTGGTTTGATCGCTGGTGTGGACGCACTTCCGTCTAATCTGATCAGCTCCATGAGTCCAAGGGTGGGCGGCCAGGTTCCCCGGCAGGACCCACGTCCTGGCACGGCAGGGTCCGTGCCCCGAGTTCAGTAGGCTGTCTCCGGTCCGGTTTCTCAAAACACCTGTTCCCCAGTGTGGGCAAGATAACAAAAAGAACCAGACTAGGCTGGCCTGGAGCCTGGAGCAGACCTGCCACGGGTCTCTGCACCAGGTGGCCTCTTCCAGGAAGCCTTCGTCGGCTGGCGGCCTTCCTGACTCTGAGAGGTCAGCCCCTTTCTCCCTGAGCCCCTGTTTCCGCCCTGACGCCAGTCCAGAGCAGAATATTCATTCTGTGAATGAAGACCCACTGCACATGGCTTTTTACCTTTTTACAGAGAAGGAAACCGAGGGCCAGAGAGGTCCGATGACTGACCAGAGCCCACGTAAGAGTCAGGTCTCTCGGCTTTGAGAGAGGAGTGTGGGGACGGTTCCGGTGTCAGGCACCCCCCGGGGCAACATTCTCGCTCAGCCACTGCCCTGCGAGCAGCTTCCAGGGCCTCGGTTTCCCGCTTTGCCGGGTGGCACTTGCCGGGGGTGGCTGCATGCCTGCAGCTGGGCCCCAGGCTCAAGGAGACGAGGGGGCCCCTTCCTGCCCCCCAGAACTGGCCAGGTCCGGCCGGTGGCCGGGGACGTTTCCCTTTGCCGCTGTGTCCCTGAGGCCATGGGGACTGCAGCCACAGGGACCAGTGACCCAGCCCAGCTGGCCTGATGCGCCAGCTAGGTGGCCGCTCGTCTTCTTGGACACTCTGAGGGTGTCCGCAAGGGCCAGGGCTGAGGCCGCCAGCACCACACTCTGCATCAGCCAGGCCTGGGGGCTTCTTGTATGTTGTGGCTTCCCAGGTGGGCTGCAGGGGCTGGAGAGACGTCACCAGAGGGTCTGTTCCGGTCGGGCCCTGCCCAGCCCTCCCGCCACCCCCTCTCACGAGTCCACACCATCGTCCTGGAGGCTGTGATCCACTGCCTGGGGCCAGAGCTCACACCATGGCCATCACTGAACTCAGGGACGGGTTCCAAGGGCCACTGACCCTCTTCCAGGCTTCGGTGACTCCTGTCCCAGTTCACTTACTACTCTCAGTGGAGGCCCACGTGCATGCTCCCAACAGGGGCAGGGCTCTGGGCAGAGCTGGGACTGCTTCGTCCAGGGGTGGAGGACACGGGCCAGGTCCCAGGGAGGGGGGAGCGGGCCAGGACCAACTTTGACCCGAATGCCCACCTGCCTGCTGCTGCTGCCACCCCAAGCCCTGAGCGACGAGGCCCAGTGGAACCTGTGAGTGTCCCCATGGGCCACCGTGGTACTGGGGTGGCCTGCTGGGCTCCCAGAGCCTCCCCCTGACCATCAGCCCTCCCCCAACATAACTTGCCCGGGTGCGACCTTGATGCCTTCTCACAGGAGCAGAGGAAGCTCACGCACAGCTAGATGTGGGGACCCAGCACGGCACAACAGTATCAGGGAGAGGGGGCAATCCTGGGGCTGACCCCAGGTCTCTACTTGGGCCCTGCTGACCCTGACCCAGCTGGCTCCCCTGGCCGAGATGAGGGCCAGCCCCACCCGGACACTCCCGGGCTTGCTTTGCAGGCCCCCTGACACCTGTGAGTGGTGTCCTGGGTCAGAGGGCACAGGGGAGATGGAACTGCCACTTGCCCAGCTGACCCCTGTTCCCCAGGCCCGGCGAACGAGCGTTGCCCCGGCCACCTCCCCCTGGACCTCCCCTGCTGCCACATGGGACCCGGCCTCCAGGGCCAGCACAGCCAGGACATCACGCTCTGGTTCCAGACTCACCTGCCGCCCTTCCTGCTGGCCACGGCTGGTGCCATCCTGGCCCTGCTCCGGGGGGATGTCTTCCGTGATGCCTTCCAGCAGATGTAGGAAAAGGTGGGGGTGGGTGGCCCTGGTGATGAGTCGGGTAGGGGGCGCCTGGGCAGTGACCCCACCCCTGTGCCCCAACCCCCGAGTGAGGGGCCGCGACGGTGTCTTCCGGCTGCTCCTGGTGCTGGCTCCCCACAGCACCAGTGGCCTCTGCAGAACCCTCCTGGCGTGCAAGGCATCTGGGGGTGAGGGTCAGCAGCACGCAGGGCTACCCTCACTCTCTGACCCCCCACCCCAGCACTGTTCGGGTCCCTGGGCGGTCACTGGGAGCAGATGGGCAGAACTTGCCTCCCCCGCAGGGAGCTGAACCACAGTGTGGGCTGAGGACATGCCCGCAGGGACCCTCATGCTCAGACGTGGCCACGTGCTCCAGGGAGACTGCGTCTTTCCGACCGAGCACCTGCTATGTCGGGACCAGAGGCTCGGTGGCTCGAGCACGGGGAGGGAGGAGCGAAGCCAGCTGGGCTTTAGAGTGGGACAGGTGCCTCCCTGACAGCAAAGCTGATGGGCAATGCCCACTTCCAGGCCCAGGTCCCAGATAGGCCCGCCAGCCCGGCTGGCCACCTCCTTCACGGCCTCAGGCACCATCACCCAGGAGCTGACCGTGGACCAGGCCCTAGACCAGCTCTCTGTGGAGCTCCCCGGGTCTGTCAAGACTGGCCTCTGGCCTCCACGTGGCAGGTGTCCTGGGCCTGCTCTGAAGCCACTGCAGCCAGGGCATCTGGGGTGACCTGTTTTCCCTCCCCACCAGACTTGGCCTGTGGCCTACTTGGCCCCACCGACTCCAGGTCTGGTCCCTTCCTCAGACCCCTGGCCACCCACCAGGACCCTACGGCACGTCAGGACAGCTTCCAAGGGCGAGTGACCGGGCTCTGGCAGGAGCTGGCTCACCTGGCCATCAGAGGGTGAAAGTGCTTCCTCACTGTTCTCTGGCTTCAACACATCCTCACCTCCCAGTGCCTCCTGCAGTCAGGGTGACCTCTGGGAGCAGTGGTCCGGATTGGGATGACAAGGGCCCTAAGGTACATGGGGAAGTCAGGGCTGCCCAGGGTGGAGGTGGCCCCAGGTCACTTCCTCCATGCCACTACAGAAGGGAAAATGAGGCCGAGATGGAGAGACGAGCCGGGACCTCGGGGAATTGAGCCGCGGCTCTCACAGGTCACAGCCGCGGAAGAGCGTCATCCGGGCAGTGGTGGAGCGGACCCTGCCGCGAGCCCTTCTGTTCTGCAGAATGGCTCCCCTACCCCGTCTATACCAAGGCAGCGGGCTCCTCCCTCCCAGTGCCCCCAGCACAAGAAAGACCTCATCTTCTACGGAGTGTGGGGGACTCCCACCCTACTCCCAGCTGCTACAGCCCAGGTGAGCTGGAGGCCGTCCCCAGCGGAGACTGGCAGGGCGGGAGGGACGGGAGCCTGGGATGGGTCTGCTGAAGAGTGCCGAAACGTCAAGAGCTGAGACGTCTCAGGGCTTGGCTCCGAGGCCCAAAGCACCGGGTCACCCGCCCACAGGCGGGTCAGTGGGCCAGGCCTGACCTCACAAACCAATACAAACCTCACACAGACAAAACCAAGTGGGCTTCCAGGTTCCTGGTCCTCCAGTCACTGTGCTTGTCAAGCCCCCTGAGCTATCCCGGGGGGTGCTGTCCGAGCCGGCCCCACCTGGAGCTCCATGGAACACCTTGGAAGGTGCTGGGGAGGGGTCCTCCCGGGGCCGTGGGGGCTAGGTGAGGGTGGCCGGCAGGGCAGCATCAGAGGGGCCACGGCCAGGGACGGTGGGGGGGCCACAGAGATGAGTTAGGAAGGAGCTCAGATGTGGCAGCAGGGTGGGGAAAATGCCCACGTCCCCCAAAAGAAGGCGCCCCAGAGGACCAACCTGGTGCTGCCGATGGGCCAGATGTGAACACGGACATATGTGTGATCCCCGACCCCGCGGAGGTCTGGATGGGTGGCCCTGCCCGCCTCTGAGCCTGTCATCTTCACAGGGCCAGGCCAGTGGGACCCCCTTCACCCGACCAGGGGTTCCTGGACTGGTCAGCCCGCTGTGAGCATGGGTGTGGCCGGCAATGGCCGAGGGGGCTGCAGGTACAACACGTGGAGGGACTGCCGGGTGGGTGGGCTGCAGAGCCGAAGCACATGAGCACCAAGGGTGCGTGGGCCCGGAGGCCTGGGGGCTCCTGAGGGGGCCCCGCACCACCCAGCAGTCTCAGCTCTGCCTCCAGACACCCCAGATGGCCCCCTTGATGACTTGGGGGCTGAGTACAAAGTGCAGACGCAGAGGCAGCTCAGGGCCAGGGGGAGAGTGCCACAAACGAGCCCCACAACCCGCCCCCAGAGAGTCGCCTCGCTCCCCCCACCCGTTCCCACTCCGAGCTGCACGCCTCGAAGCCTGACCAGCCTCAGGCGCGCCCTCCAAGAGTGGACTGTGCCCCCGGCCACACTTCCTAGGCCACAGCCCAGAGGCCCAGCCACAGAAAGTGGCCGGCCATGTCCCGGGGCCTTCCTGGCGCTCTCTTTCTGGCACCTGGTCAAGCAAAGGGGGCTTCCTGCCGGCGCGTCCCCGCTGAGACGGCTTCGGCGTCCAGGGCTGAAGCGGAGCCAACCTCCCAGACCTAGGGACACGTGTGCAGCAGTGAGGCCGTGTGGCCGACCAGCTCTTTCTGCTGCTTCCTGCGCCGGGTGGGTGTGGAGGCAGGACCCTGGGAGTCCCAGCGCTCTCTGTGTGACCCTCCCCCCTCAGGCCCACACCGGTCTCTCCCGAGGAGGAACAGGTCATGGCAGGCGTCCTCATTAGCTACTAATTGCAGCCCGTTCCCGGCCTCCCCAGGCTGTTGCCGGATTACACCTGTTGACAAGATGTGGCGTCCCCAGCGGGAAGGCGCGTGTGCTGATTATGCCGCTAATGATGTGTTCATTGCCCACGGTAATTTCCTTCAACAAATAAAACGCTGTGTCTGCTCAGCCTAGGGACACTTCTAGCTTCACGAGGAGCCCGGCGTGCACCTGAGGGTGGGGAGGGCTGGTGGGCTCCGAACGGGACACCTCAGGCCACCAGGGAAGTGTCCCGATCCAAGCACTGGACGAACTGCCCGCAGCGCCTGTGTGTGCTCCTAAGAGAGAAAGCATTCTCTCTCGATTCTGAGCATAAGGGGCGCTGGGTCCCACCCTGACTCAGACCCTCCCCGAGTGGGCTCTTCCTTTACCCTCCCTCCCCACACCCCAGCCCAGGGCCCAGAGAGCCTCCCAGGTGAGTGGAAGGTTTGCAGGGACTGGCCTGGAAGGCTGTGCCCCCACACCCATCGAGACAGGGCAGGAGAGCCATGATCCTCAGGGACCTGGGCTGATTTACTCAGAAACTCCTGAGCACGAAGGCCCTCACGTGGGAAGGAGACCCCTCAGTGGCCACCCAGGCCCACAAACAAAATAGTCCCCAGTTCACAAAAAGCACGAGGGCAGATTCCAAAGGCTAGAACCACTTGTTTGGGTGGGAGGCCGGCCTTGTTCTACCTGACCCCCCTCCCTACCAGGCAGGGGCTCCGCTGTACAGGGAGCCCCTCCGTGGGCCCTGTTTGCCCCTCCCCACCCCGGTGCCCGATGAGGAGGCCAGGGCCTCTGCACCAGCCACAAGTGTCCGGGTGGGTCCGGTGGGCAGACGGACAGCACAAGCACACGGGCCGCCCCTGGGCACACGCTCCTCCTCCTACAGCCATGCGGAGAAGGGGGAGCGGACCCCACTTCTCCTTTCCGACATCTTGGGGGGCCTTGATGCACAAAACAGTAACCCTAGAGAAGGTAGTGTTTTGAAATTACATTTTAAGAGAAAGTCAAAAAAAAAATTTAAGTGTTTATTTAGACAATCTCCACACCCAACATGGGGGTCAAACTCACAACCCCGAGATTAAGACTTGCATGCTCTTCTGAGCCAGCCAGAGGCCCCTAAAATTTTTTTGGAAAAGACAAAGGCCGTTTACTTTTCCTGACCCTAGGTGGATGTATTCCTACAGCACACAGGCTGTCTGTCCCCGCCCCTCCAAGACCCTGCGGGCCCAACCCTGGCTCCGCATTGCAGCAGGCGTGGTCCGCCCCAGCCTCGCACCCCAGGGCCAGCGCAGTCATATGACCTGTGAGACACATCACGTTATGCAGCTGTCCTCTGACCCTTGAGGGTCCCACAAAAGTTGGACATGAGGGCTCTGGCGGGTTGAACAGTGCCCCCCAAATAACATGTGCCCCAAACCCGTAAATGGGGCCTCACTTGGAAATCGGGTCCTTGCTGAGGGTTAAGCTGAGGGTTTCGAGATGAGATCATGCTGGGAGGTAGGTTGGGCCCTGAATCCAGTGACAAGTCTCAGGAGAAGACACACAGACAGGGTCCATGTGCTGATGAGGCAGATGCTGGGGAGATGCTGTCTTGTGCCCAGGGCTCCCCAGGGCCACCAGGAGCTGGGCCTGCTGACACCTTGGCCTCAGACTTCTGGCCTCAAGAACTGAGAGCGTGGGGACGCCTGCGGGGCTCAGTCGGTTGAGCGACTGTGGGAAACAGAACACCACAAATAACCACAGGGGCATATTTGTTCAGGCTCCAAGATCTCTGAGAAAGCTGGAGATCATAGGGTTAAAAATAAGGCGAAAGGAATGGAGCGAAATGCCCTCGGGAAATGTGGCCTGTTCTCTAGTAGGCAGACAAGGATGTTTTGCTTAAAGGAAGCCAACTGTAAATAACACAGCATGTTCACTCCCCTCTTTGTTTCTCATCCTGCCATAAAGATTCCTATCATATCCTATGTGTCTGCAAGAAAGCCTTTGCACGCAACGGCAACAACGTACATTTGTGCTTTAGCTGAACCACATGTACTTTGTTGGCACGCCTTCCTTACTAACCTTCTACAGTTAATCGTCATGGATCTGTAGCTCTGTAAAAGTATAAAAGATGTACAATAAACCTCGGGGCCTCGGGCGGTTGGCTCGGGGTCCCCTGTGCCTCGCTATACTGTCTTTTTCTCGGCTCTTTCACTGCCCCAGGTCCTTGGCCCAAAGAGGTCGGCAAGCGACCAGCTCTTGATCTCAGCTCAGGTCATGATCTCACAGCTCGTGAGATCGAGCCCCGCGTCGGGCTCCGTGCTCACAGCACGGAGCCTTCTTGGGATTCTCTCTCTCATACACACAATAAATAAACATTTCAAAAAGAAAGAAAGAAAAAAACTAAGAGAATAAACTTGTTGTTCTAAACCCCCCAGTCGTGGTCCTTTGTTGTAGCTGCCTGGATACTAACGTCAGGCGGGTTCCTCAGACGGTGAAACTCTGATGTGCGTCTGCTCCCACCCAAAGATCTGGTGGCCAGCTTTGGGCAAAGGGGGTCCTGGGGACACATCCAGAGCAGAGGCCAAGCTCTGCTCCTGTTCCAGCTCAGGGAGAGGGGTGCCGACACCCAGGCACAGCATCGCGGCTGCTGCCCAGGCTGGCTACGGGGCCCACGGCCTCTCAAGTCCTCAGCTGGCCCTCCGTTTCCCCCACGTGTGTAAACCCCGGCACACGGGAAGCGTGCAGTAAATACTAATGATGATGAAAGAATCTGCAGGTGTGAGAGCAGGTGCACAGAGGAGGTGCACGCAGCACCTGCTCAAGAGCCCCAGGTCTCCAGGGACGGGGCTGCGATTGAGTAAAAGACCCTCGAGGGGCCCTTGTTGTGTGAGGGTGTGGGTGATATCAGAGATCCCCAGTCAGGTTGTCTGAACCAGAAACCGTCGCCCAGGCACGGCACGGGGATGCTGGGACCGATGGTTCGATGCTAGGCCAACCTGGGTGCACTCAGAGTCCGGACCTCTTGAAGCTACCCTGGGGCAGCCAGTTTTATTGAGATGTAGATGCACATGCCATAAAATCTGCCCACTTAAAGGGTGCAGTTCAGTGATTTTTGACATATTACATTAGTAGTTTTCAAATTGTGGTAACATACCCACAACAAAAGTTGCCATAGCAACCCTTTTTACGTGGCATTAGTTACAGTGTTGTGCAAAGATTACCTTGCTTTCCAAAACTTTCTCATCACCTCACCCTGAAGCTTCCTCCGGGCCCCTGGCAACCTCCAATCTACTTAACGTCCCTGTGGAGTTGCCTATTTCACGGGCTTCATAGAAATGGTATCCTACGATAGGTGGCCTTTTGAGTGGCTTCTCTCGCCGAGCATCATGTCACCAGGGCTCATCTACACGGCTTTACAGCTGAGTCCTCGCCCGTCTACCCACTCATCTGCCGATGGACGCGTGGGCTCTTCCACTTTCATCCACCCCCACCCTTTGCTCCGCTTGGTTCGCTCCCACAGACTTGGGTTCCAGGGGAAGGAGGCAGGAAGCCCGCCCTGCAGGGACCCCAGCTCTGCACACCTGTGGGCTGAAGCCCCCCTTCCCGGCGTCGGGAGAACCCTCCCTGTCCCCCCAGCCTCAGCCAGGGCCCCTCCCGTGTAAATCCTCTCCACCACTCCTAACGGGCCCTCATTCCTGGCCCCCACCTCAATGCCACTGTTACTCTCACGAGTCTTTTGTAAACCTACTCTGGGGCATTTCGGTGAAACTAAGGTTGGTTGGGGCTCGCCCACTTCTAAGAATCGCTTAGGATTGTTCAGATTTCAGGAACCGTATCTCAGACCTGGGTCAGGTATTGTCGGGACAGGGGACGGGTGGCGCCTGGGGGCCTGGGAGTCTCAGACCTGGGTCAGGTATTGTCAGGACAGGGGACGGGTGGCGCCTAGGGGCCTGGAAGCGGAGCTCCCGTAGCTGCTACGGAAAGCCTGCCCCAGCTGTTGTAGAAGAAAGTCCTGTCTTGGCAGCCAAGAGGAGCAGCTGCAGGGGCCCGAGGATGCTGCCCCCGCCGGTGGACCTTGGGTCCCTGGGCCTCGAGGAAAACGCACAGGCAGGTGTGGGAGTCAGCAGCACTCAAGTCCACACTGGGCTAAGTACTGCAAGGAGACTGGGAGCACAGGCCAGGCTGGGCCCTCAGAAACACGAGATGAACACCGGGACGTGCCAGACTCAACTCCTGCAGGTGTCTGGAAAGCCCCACTAAAAAGGGGTCAGTAGTGGCAATAAAACTGGACTCGACACGATTTATAACGGCCCAGGGCCCGAGCCTGGCCAGCAGCAGTCCCGCGTCGCGCTACCAAACCTTACAGGGAAACGGCGCTTTCCCAAGCTGGTCTCCAAAATGACAGAAGAGGGTGTCGGAGCCCGTGAGAGAAGCTCCGCACGGAGCCGCCGAGTTGTGGGGAGCGCTGCCCGCCCTGTCACTTCCATTTCCCTCGCTCTGCAACAGGAACTGCACGCCCAGGGGGTGGCCAGGCGCCCTTCTGGGGTCTCGAGCGCCTCTGCGACCAAGTATAGCAAGGCCGCTGCCTCTGCAAGCTCCCAGGGCAAGGACTCAGGGCCGCATATCCCGCCGGCAGTGAGCCCTGGGTGAGGGAGGCGACACTGTGGTCCTGGCGGCCCCTCCGCCCGCGCTCAGGAGGCCGGGAAGGTGACACGCTCCCCCGCGGCACGGGCCCCGCCGGCAGGGGGCGCGCGGCCCGGGGGGACGCGGATGCGCATGCGCCAGGCGGGTCGCTTTCCGGCAGCGTGGCGGAACAGTCCCGCAGTTTCGCGCCGCTTGGCGACGTCGGCGCCCCGCGTCCAGCCGCAGTACGGCCGCCATGGCGTCGCCCTTCAGCGGGGTGCTGCAGCTGACAGACCTGGATGATTTCATCGGACCGTCTCAGGTGGGGCGGCCCGGGTGGGTGGCGGCCGTGCCTGGCGGGGGGTGGGGGGGGGACTCCCCTCCGCTCGGTTTCTTTCCCTGAAAAACGAGATCGGAACCCAGACTCCCCGCCCGCGTCCCCCCGGGCCTCTGGCGCTCGGGCTAGCTTCCTACCGATGGGGACCCGAGGCCAGGGATGGAGGCGCCCCGAGCCGGGTTCCTGTGCCGCGAGGCGAGGCGAGGCCAGGTCACCAGCCCGCAGCGCCCAATAGGACAAGTCGTTTCGGGTCATCACGCTGTCCTCGGCGCGACCGGGGGACGGGAGTGCCGAGTGGGCAGCAGGAAGCGGGAGGGAGCCGGGCAGTGGCGGCTCAGGACCGAGGCCGGACGAACCTGTCCGCTTACTCTGGTAGACGGCGGGGAATGATCCCATCTCAGTTTGGAAGGCAGGGGAGTAGGTCCCTTGGAATCACCTACCGTGACTGGGGCGGGGGGCGGTGGTCGTTCTAGGTGCTGGTTTGGGGAGGAAGACAGAGCTTGCCCCTAAAGGGTACAGGTCAGGTACACTTGAAAGCGGGAGGCGGCCTTCTCTGGTGTAGCTGCCTATCAACTGCACTGGCTGGGCAGGACACACAGGGCTGGGAGGAGGAGGGCATGGGGCTGGTCACAGCTCCGAGGTCAGGGATGAGCTTGGACAGGGCCCCCCCCACCAGGGCTTTCTGGGGCTGATCATCTCTGGGAAGGGAATGGCCAGAGAGACTCTTGTAGTGACAGTGAGAAAGGGCAAGAACTCGAAAGTTGAAGAGAAAAAGAACATTTCACTGGGCAAGGCGGGGACTCCAAGTATTCCTGGAGCGATGCAGAAATGGTGATTCCTGGGCGTCCTCTTGGTAGCCAGGGTAACACTGGCTCTCCATGTGTGGCCACGCCTTCGGTTTGTGCTGAACGGAGTAAAGGTCGGGGCTGGTGGTGCCCACAGGTGCCTTAGTGTGTAGGCCCAGCTAAGGCCGCCTTCCCCTGACTGAGCTGCAGAGTAGGCCTCAGTGCTGGCAGGGGTTAGAACGTGTGCCCCTGTGCAAGCAGGGTGACAGCTGTATTGCCATGACTGCTGCTGTGTCAGGAAGAGAGTCGGGCAGCACCCCTGTCCCATGTGGTGGTCCCCTCCTCTTCGGTAACCTCCACACACTCGGGCCCCCACTTGGGGTCTCTTCCTGGTACAGGATTGCATCAAGCCCATGAAGGTGGATAAGAGATCGGGAAGCGGCGTGGCCAAGATCCACATCGAAGACGATGGCAGTTACTTCCAGGTCACTCAGGTAAGTTCCAGCCCAGATGACCAAACACCTGTTTTTGCTGCTCCGTCCAGTCACAGGTACGGAGATCATGGGACCTTTCGCTGTCATCAGAGTGGTCAGATTCACTGTCGTCACGGCTGGGAGGGCAGAGATGGTGCCTGGGGTGGCGGTGGAGGGGCACAGAGGCAGAACATGGAGCTGCGGGGGGGGGGCTCTTTTTGCAGATGGTGGTTCCTGTCTTCCCTTCCCTCTCCTCCACCGCCACCGCGAGTTCGAATTCTGTAAGATTTTCCAGTTAAGGACCCCCTGGGCGGCTCAGTTGGTTAAGCGTCTGACACTCTCTTTTTATTTTTTTATGTTTATTTTTGAGAGAGAGAGCGAACTTGGGAAGGGGAGGGACAGAGAGAGAAGGAGACACAGAATCTGAAGCAACCTCCAGGCTCTTAACTGTCAGCACGGAGCCTGATGCGGGGCTTGAACCCACAAACCGTGAGGTCCTGACCTGAGCCAAAGTTGGACACTTCACAGACTGAGCCACCCAGGCGCCCCAACCAATATTTAATTTTTAAAAATTCAGTGGCACACAAAGCCAGCCTCCTACCACATTGGTTGTCGGTGTTGTGAGCCAGAGAATAAAGGCTTCCTTCAGGTTCCATTATGCTGAGTGCTCGTGTCCTTGCGTAGAGACCCTCTGAGTCCCGAGTGCTTGTGCTTTCCAGGATGGAGGGACCCGGAAGCTGGAGAAGGCCAAGATCTCGCTGGATGACTGCCTGGCATGCAGTGGCTGTGTCACCTCGGCAGAGACTGTGCTCATCACTCAGCAAAGCCACGAGGAGCTGCGGAAGGTTATAGATGCCAATAAGGTAAGTGGTGGGCGTCTTTGAGACTTTTTTAACCTGACGTCGCCCCAGTGTGCTTTGCTCTTGCTGCCAAGGGCAGCCCATCTGGTGCCTCCTGCCTCTTGTAGGTCTCGTCAGCAGGATGCCCGTGAATTGCTGGTCAGGATTTCACACCGGGGTGTGGGGCCCTGCGTGTACGTGGAAGCGACACGCCCTGCCGGAGGCAGCACGCACTCCCCCAGCGCTGGCCCCCTGGGAGTCTGTAAAACACAGCAAGTGAGCATGTGTCCTCTGCTTTGCAGACGGCGGCCCCCGGTCAGCAGAGGCTGGTTGTCGTGTCCGTCTCGCCCCAGTCCAGGGCATCGCTGGCCGCACAGTTCGGGCTGAACCCTACAGACACTGCCAGGAAGCTGACTGCATTCTTTAAGAAAATCGGTAGGCAGCAGACCTCGCGTGCGTGCTGAGCTCAGCGTGTGCGGGGTCCAGCGAGGGGCTCCCCCGGCCTCTGACTCACTGAACTCAAACGCACCAGAAACTGTTCTGAGTTGACTTCAGTATGAAGTTTGGGTTTGACAAATGAGAGCTGAGCCTTTTAAGAGGCAGCCATCTGAATCGTGGCTGTCCTCCTCCAGTCTGGAATTCCTGGAATTCTCTGGAATTTGCTCCCCCTTGTATTGTTTTTAAACTATCACCCTCGAGGCCCGTTTCCCTGGTCCCCTGTCACGCTCTGGCTCCCAAAGACTTTGGTCGATCTCTGTGAGCCAGGAGCGGCCCTGGGAGGACATGGGGCGGGCACAAGAGGTGTGGCCTGGCCCGGACAGCCGCTGTGCAGACAGCTGAAGCGCCCCTGGAAAGTGGCGTCCCCGCTCCCAGGGGCGTGATCGGGGCCTTGCGATGTAGCCACGCTTCGTGGCGGTGAGGCGGGTGCTTGTGTTGCAGGGGTGCACTACGTGTTCGATACCTCCTTCTCGAGGAACTTCAGTCTCCTTGAGAGCCAGCGAGAGTTTGTGCAGAGATTCCGAGGACAGGCCGACTCCCAGCAGGCCTTGCCTGTGCTTGCGTCCGCCTGCCCAGGTGTGTTCACGCTGTGGGACACGGGGGACGGGAACGCTGGGTGGGGCCACACGAGGCTTCTGCCACAATGGCCGCCTCGGCAGAAGGAGCTGCCCTGAGAGCCACCTGGGGTCACCGAGTTCCCCAAGACTGTGATCTCACAGATGCTGGAAGCACACGGCAGTGACAGCAGAGTAGGGACATTCTTTAACGGGACCAAAACTCCCCGTACAAGCCGGTGCACCCCAGAAGGTCATGCCACTCCCTGCCCAGCTGCTCAGACACCCCGTTTGTTCCCCGTGTCGGCCTCAGGCTGGATCTGCTACGCGGAGAAGACGCACGGAAGCTTCCTCATCCCCTACCTCAGCACTGTTCGGTCCCCACAGCAGGTCATGGGCTCCCTGGTCAAGGACTTCTTTGCCCAGCAGCAGGTAACAAGAATATCCCAGCTGTGAACGATTCACTGCCATTGTTCTCAAAGATGAGCCAAGACCTCCAATGTCCACATGGCCACACGAGGCATCTCGGTCCCATCCTGGCCGCTGGCCGGCTGTGTCCCAGGCCGCGCCTGTGATGTCACCCCCCACCTTATCCTGCGGGCTCCTTTACTATCAGGTCAGGCAGCGACTTCACATTTCCACATTTCCCTGCAGCATTTGACCCCGGACAGGATCTACCACGTGACGGTCATGCCCTGCTATGACAAAAAGCTGGAAGCTTCCAGACCAGACTTTTTCAGCCAGGACTACCAGACTCGTGATGTGGATTGTGTTGTCACCACAGGTGTGGGTCCCACGTAGTGGTATTGCCCGGGTCCTGCCCGCAGCCTCTGGCTGGAGCTGCCAGCCCCTATGCATGAGGCAGCCGGTGGCCCTCCCCTGGGTGCCAGATCAGACCTCACAGCTGTTCCATTGTCTTGGGGGACGTGTGGCCAAAGGGCCGGGTGTTTGCTCTAAAACGGTCTGCGTGAAGAGGCGGGTGGGGATTCTCGTCCTGCACTCTGACTCACATGGGCCAGTCACCCCATTTTTGAATTGAGCAGCCTCACAGTCTCCCAAGTGCTTAAAATACAGAAAAGAAAATGCTCAGGAACCCAGACAGTGGGGTGGGGAGGGGGCCCCCCTGCATGAACACAGGCCCCTCTCCACCTCATGGGGAGCCACGACCACACTGCGGCGGGTCCGGGGATGGGTATGTCCACCCCCCGCCACGCTGCTGGGAGGGTGGAGGGTGGGCTGCGGGTCTGGGGAGCTGGCTGGCTCTTCTGAGGGTCCTCAGATGTGGAGTCCTTCCTCGCCTCAGTGGCCAGGTTGGCCCTCCACCCATAAGCCAGGAGGTGGACATCCGGGTCTCTGGAGCTAAGGTACAGGTTGCCGGGGATGCAGATGACGCGGGTTTCCTCAGCGTTCTGTTTTGATTGAGATCTCAGCTGAAGCGCCCCTGTGCTGGGGTCTTATCGTAGGAGAAGTCTTCAAGCTGCTGGAAGAAGAAGGGGTCTCACTCTCGGAACTGGAGCCAGCCCCCCTGGACAGTCTGTAAGTCACCACCCACTGCAGCAGAGGGGAGAACGTGAATCCAGCGTCGGGGAGCTCGACGTGTGGGTTGGGGGGTTGCAGGCGCGCTGGCAAGCAGCAGCAGTGAGGGCGTGGGGGTAGACGGTCCCCAGATGGACCTCAGCTCTGCGTCCCCTCCCTTCCTCTTCTCCACCGTGACTTCCTCCTAGCCGGGTCCGCGTCCGCCCTGTCGCCGGTCTCAGTGCACACAGAGGTGGTCAAGTTCATGACCTGGCCAACGGACAGTGCACTGATGGTCATCAGAGCTGTCCCAAACTTGACACACGTCTGAGCTCCCCAAATAGGTGACTCAACAGAGGAACGATTTCTCCCACCTGAGCTTCCTCTTGACACGCAGACAAAGGCCCTGGGGGTTCTGGACTCCTCTCCCATCTAGCAAGCAGCTCCCTCACATGGGAGTGACAAAAGGTCACCCGAAAGCTCCCGCTGCCACCGAGGCCATGCTCTGCTCCCCAGGTGCAGCAGTGTGTCTGCCCAGGAGCCCAGCAGCCATCGGGGCGGGGGCTCAGGGGGCTACCTGGAGCACGTGTTTCAGCACGCAGCCCGGGAGCTCTTTGGAATCCACGTGGACGAGATCACCTACAGACCCCTGAGGTCAGTGGGAAGGGCTGGAGCACGGGGACAGGGCAGCAGGCTGGGGTGGGGGAAGACCCAGGGCACCAGCCCTCCTCTCCCGCTCACGTGAACCGGCCTCCCCACCCAGCGGTCCGCGTCCCTGCCCACACCCCAGGGGGTGAGAGCCCCAAGGCCACGGTGGCGCGCCTGGCACAGGGTGTGTCCCGACACGATGCTCCCTTCCACGGAGGGAGGGCCGGGGGCTTTGTGCGACCTCGCCACGCCTCACGGCCATTCTTGGGAGGGAGGATCGGGACACTGAGGCCCCCTGCCTAACGGCGGAAGCGAGCTCTCTACCCTGTCCTCGCATCCCTGTCCTCCACGTCCTCCACCGAGGAGCCGGTTAGGTGGCAGACGTGCCTGCAGGGGCAGGTACCGAGGGAGCCTGGCCTGTGCTCCCCCCAGGAACAAGGACTTCCAGGAGGTGACCCTGGAGAAGGAGGGCCAAATCGTGCTGCACTTTGCCGCGGCCTATGGCTTCCGCAACATCCAGAACCTGGTGCAGAAGCTCAAGCGAGGGCGCTGCCCGTACCATTATGTGGAGGTCATGGCCTGCCCCGCAGGTAGCTGGGGTGGGGCCCGCTTCTCCCAGAGGGCACGGGGGCCCTTTCCAGGACCAGGGCTGTGGGCAGTGTCTCACCAGGGCAGGAGGGGTGGAGGCGGAGCCCGGGGGTCAGGAGGCTCAGGAGGGCCGGTGTTGGGAGGGGGTCGTGCTGTGCTTCCCAACCCCCCTCCCCCACTCCCCGGGATAGGCATCCTCCCTGTCACCGTGCGCTCACCTGTCTTGCTCTGCTACAGGCTGCTTGAACGGCGGAGGCCAGCTCAAGGCCCCCAACACGCCCGGCAAGGAGCTTCTCCAGCGCGTGGAGACGCTGTATAGCATGGTCAGGACAGAGGCGCCGGAGGATGCACCTGGCATCCAGGAACTGTACCGGTGCTGGCTGCAGGGCGAGGGCTCGGAGCGCGCTGGCCGCCTGCTGCACACAAGCTACCACGCGGTGGAGAAGGCCAGCTCCAGCCTCGGCATCAGGTGGTAGGAGGCCTCCGTGCCAGCCTTCTAGGCCCGCCACAGCCCGCACCCGGACTCCCGGGAAGGTCGTGTCCCGAGACCCCGGGGACCACCCCCAAAACGCGGACGTCAGCCGTGGGGATGTGCCGGAGCCCATACAGAAACGAGCCTCAGAACCCCTAGCCAGGACAGGTGTGCTCGTCCTGACTGCCCACTGCAGGAGGTCAGATGGTCCACAAGGTCCCAGAACCTCCCCACAGGCCCAGCTCTGCGAGCAGGGTGCTGGCCACTCCTGCCTTGTGGCCCAAGTGTGTGAGGGTTTCAGCCGGTCCCGTGGGCTGCACAAGGCAGAACAAAAGTAGGCGCCAGGCTCCCACTGAAGCCAGGCTGTGAAGGACAGTGATGGGCTGCGCCTGCCGGGCCGGTCAAACTTGGAGCCCAGTGTGAGGAACCCTACCCGCGCTGGATGGTGTAGAATGCTGGCAGGAGAAGGGCGCCCAGCCTGCGACACCCCCTGCTGGGGTGCAGCACCTGCCCCACCTGGGACTGGGCACTGATGATGCCAGGCATGGCCTCTGGGACCTGACAGCTTGCGTTCTCTGGGCAGAATTCCAGATGGGAAGCAGGCTCTGTGAGAGAGACCGCTGAGACTAGGCACGAAGTCCCTTCTCCACTTACAGGAGTGGGGGAGAGGACAGATCAGGCTGAGTCCACGGGCCTTTCCTTACCAAGTTCCAAGTCTAATAAAGGGATCTCTCTCCCGATGGTTTCTCTCTGAGAGCATCCACCAGCATCAAAAAAGTCTTTCAAAGCTTTATTCAAAGTTCAAAAGCCCCGCGCACCCCACTAGGCTGCTTCCCGAACACCCAGGTCTCAGGGCTCATATGCACCCCAGAGAGGGGCCTCATATGTCCCCTGCCAGGGTGCCTACCCTCCAAAGCCAGACAGCCAGCTGGGTGGGGCCATGGAAGGTTCCAGACGCAACCCTCCTGTGGGCTCAATGTGCCGAGGGTTGAAGGAGAAGAGATGTGCTGCCGGGCCGCACGGTGGGTCCACTTGGGGCTCACTTCTGTTGGGGTGTGCTCAGGGCCCCCACTGCAGTGCCAGGAGAGCCCGGGCCTGTGGCTGCAGGGGCTCAGCCGCCCGCTCGAAGCTTGCCCGCTCCCTGCAGAGTGCCTCCAGGACCTCGGCCGGGGCCGCCTTCCCCGTGAACTTGCACACAGGCTCTTCTCTGCGGGGAGAGGGGGCGCCGTGGGGACTCTCCCTGGGGACACTGCCGGGTGGGTGCTGGCAGAGGACACTTAATGAGCAGCCTCTCCCTGGTGCAAGTCAGCCCAATAACCAGTTCCCTGGCACCTCCTGCAGAGCCCAAGTGGCTGCCGAGTCGGGCTCAAGGCCAGCAGGCCGACCCTCAGGCAGCCTGCTCGGTGGGACAGCCCCTGGAGTGGGCACGGGGCCCCCACAAGAAGGCCTGGGATGCCGACCAGTACTCACGCCACCCTTAGGAAGGGATTGTAGAGGAGCTCCTCGCCCAGGGTGGATGGCACTGTGGGCATGTCGTCCTCATCCCTCTTCTGGAATGACCACAGGCCCTTGTCACAGCCTTGTCTCGAGAGCCCCAGACAACTCCGCTCCACTCAGCCCCGCCCCTTCCTGGGGGCAGGAGCAGAAGAAGGGCTGCCTCGCCCCATCTAGTACTTGAGGGCAGCCACCCTTGGGTCAGTTCTGCCAGCTGGCCAGCCCCTTGTCCGAGGCCACCAATCCCTCCCCTCACCAATAGGAGCCTCAGTCAGCAGGATACTCAAGGCTAAGCCAGGTCTGATCACTCCAGGCCAGTCATGCCTGACTCCCCCTGCAGTGCCCCTCCTCCGTCCCAATCTTCATCCACCCTCCAAACCTCGCCATTCAGAGGAGTGGCCGCACCTTGGCCCATGACAGCTTGGCCCTCACGTGGTCATTGCCGGGCTCCACTTTCTGTGCAAACTCAAGGTTGCCCAGCGTGTGCTCATGGCCACAGAACACCTTCTGGAGAAAGGAGGCACTCAGAGGGTGCACAGTGTTGCCACAGGCAGTGATGGGGGAAGGCGCTCACCGGGGCTGGCCTGGACCCTCCCTGGACCCCAGAACCCCAGGCCTGATCTGCCTGGACTCCTTGGCTAAGGTTCACTCTGTATCTCTGGCACGAGGCAGGTACAAAGTGTGGAGGTTGTGCAGGGAGTCTGGACCCTGCAGGAAGGCAAGGGATGCCGGCTCACCGTCTCCGGGGGCAGCGTACCCAGGGTCTCGACCAAGCTCTGATACATTTGCTGAGCTGTGCTCTCCAGGCGCAAGCCACAGCCACCCACCGACAGCGCATCCCCTGGGGAGGAGAGCAGGTCAGGGAAGGTGGGGCGGGGTCAGAGGGAGGTGGGGCTGGTGGGGTGGGGCGACCAGTACCCGAGAACACCGCCGGCGGATCAGGACAGTCCTCTTCCCATAGGAAGTAGCTCATGTGGCCGGAGGTGTGGCCCGGCGTCAGGAGACAGCGCACATGGATGGCCCCAAACTGCCGCAGAGGGGCAAGCGGCTGGTGACGCGGGAGGGCCCGCGGCGCCATTCCCACCCCCCACCCCGCCCCCGGACCGGTGCTCACCCGCAGCTCCTCGCCGTGCACCAGCCTGCGGGTCAGCGCGCAGATGCGCTCGTCCGCGCCCAGCACAGCCAGCCCCGGCCGCAGCCGCGCCAGCTCCGCGTTACCCCGCGCATGGTCCCTGCGGACGGGGCGGAAGCAGGATCACAGGCGGGTCGGGGTGGGGCAGGGGCGATGCCCTCGCGCCTCGGCCCGCCCCGACCGCGCTCACCAGTGGTGGTGGGTGGTCAGCACAGTGGTCAGTGACACCCCCTCCCGGCCCACGATCTCCAGCAGCTGAAAGGGATGGGAGTTAGGGAGATTCGGCCGGGCCAGGTGGCCGCCCCCCACCCACGCTAGGGCGCCAGGTGTGATGTACACAGACTGCCGGGCAGGCCAGGAGCGGGTAGGGGTAGGGGAGACCCAGCAGACGATATCTGAGCGCCCCGTGCGTACAGAACAGTTAGGCACCAGGGAACGGGGAAAACGGAGGTGACGTGGTCCTAACTTGAGGGCAGACTCCAGATTAGAGAATAGGGGAAAGGCCTGCTCCAACCAGGGTGGTCGGGGCGGTGGGGGGACCCTCGGGGGCCAAGTTGCCTAGGCCCGCAGCGGCGCTCCCCGCCGCCCACAGGTTGCCCTCACCCTCTTGGGGACGGCCACGTCCACGGCCACAGCCTCCCGCGTGTGCTCCTCGATGACCAGGTACATGTAGTTATCCTCGAGCACAGGGATGACCTTGACCTTCATGGTCGCAAAGTCCAGGCACCCCGCGTCTTCTCCTAGAGAGGCCCCCCCCGCTTCTGAGCCCCTTCCCCTGGGAGGGGGCTTCCCTCAAAGCAGGGCTGGGCGAGGGAGGGGTCAGCTCCACACACACTTCAGGGGCCAGAAAGGGAGCCCGCCCCCTGCTCCGTGGACTTCCCGGAGGACCGGCGCGGAAGCCAACGCCCCAAGCTCAGGCGGTCCGGCCAAGTGCGGAGGCCAGCCCCCAGCGACGCCAACGCCGCCACCGCCCGCTGCGCAGGCCCCGCCCCCCGCCGCGGGCCCGGTCCCCGCTCCACGCTCAGGCCACGCCCCTCGCGGCGATAGGACCTCCCCAGCCACGCCCCACTCACTCCGCCTTCCTCTTGAGCCACGCCCTCCGGTGCCGCTCAGCGCTCTGCCTAAGCCCCGCCCCTCGTCAAGGCCCCGCCCCTCTCCAGGCCCGCCCCGCCCCTCGGGCCCCCCTCCCGTCACGGCGCGACACGGGTCCCGAAATGTTCCCCTTACCCGCAAAGGCTGCGCCCCCGACTGCGCGGACCGCTTGAGAGACAGCGGGACAGAGATGGGCCCAGGGCACTATCCACAGGGCCCGAGCGGAGCGCGGCGCTCCGCCTGGCCGCCGCCAACGGCCCGCGCCCCGGCGCAGGGAGCAAGCGTGCGCAGGCGGGGGCGCGCGCGTGCCCGGTGGGGGCCGCACGCACGTTCGGCCCCGCCACGCGGGGCGCTGCGGTGCGTCCTCCGCGAAGCCTTCCCGGCTCGGGAGCTGAGCCAGTCCTCTTGAGACCCCCAGCCCTTAACTGGAATGTCTGCGTCCCTTTCCCTCAGGCTCGTGGTGGGAGAGTCTGCAGTTTGTTCGCCTGCCCATCCCAGCGTCCGACCAGAAACAGCAGGCACACAGGGGGCGCCTGCTGAGTGTGTGAACCCCCACGGTAGAGCAGGGCACTCTGCGAGAGAAAAACGCTAACAGCAGCGGTCACTCTGTCTCACACCTTCCCAGGATGGGCGCTCTCATGCACTCCTGGTTCCATCTGCGCCCAGGATAAATGCAGCGGTGCTGGTCTGCATTTCGGAGAGGAGAAAACCAAAAAGGATGGACCATGGAATGAGCTGAGAGAGTCCCCCTCCCCACCTCCTCAGCCACCACCGAACTTCCTCTTCCCGACTGCCCTCGTGGGTGGGGCCCTCAGAGACCGGGGACCAGCAGGAGACCAACAGAGGCCTTAGCAACGCCCCAAGTCTCTGTTGCAGCAACAGGCCAGTAGGCAAGACTTCCTTTTGCTTATGGAGCATGCGGCAGCCCCAGGCCCCAGGCCGGAGCCCCCACCCTGGGCCACTGAGAATGTGAGTCCTTCCAGGACACTCCTGCTTCTGTCATGGGGTCAGGGTGCCTCCCCATCACCTCAAAGGCCAGGAAGGGTGCCGGTAGCCATGTCCTGGATTTGATCCTGGCCATGGGAGAAACTGCCTAGTTCACTCAGGCTGTGTGTGTGTGTGTGTGTGTGTGTGTGTGTGTGTGTGTGTGTGTGTGTGTAGGGGATATTAGGGAGGAAGAGTGCATGGCTGGTGGCTCCATGGGAGTGGAGGCCACAGCCCAGGCCTGAGACCCACCTGGGGGGTGCGGGTGGGCGGTTCCTCCCCAGGTTCTGCGGCAGGCCGAGGACTGGACAACCAGCCTCAAGACAGAGCTTCCCTCAGATCTACAACTGAGTGAGGAGCAGCGGCTGCAGGTTGGTGTGGGGCCCTGGGGTGCTAGCAAGGAGGGGTCCCACAGACCCCACCTCTTACTCTGGCCACCCACAGATCTCCAAGGAGTTGGTTGACCTGCAGATCACAACGCATCACTTGCAGGAGCAACACGAGGCTGAACTCTTCGAGCTGAAGAGTGAGGTGGGTGCTGATGTGTGCCCACATGTGCCCTGAACACACAGGAGGAGGGGGCATACCAAGGACCAGTGCTGGGAGGGGTCCAGGGGCACCCCATGTGATTGTACACACTCAGGGAGTGCCTGTGTCTCCACCTCTCCCGCGTGTGCTGTGGTGCCCTGCATGGGTCCAGATGATGTTGACCTGCCCCGGGTGTCCGGGCAGGCAGGCGCACCTGCTCACCCTGGCCACCCTGCAGGTCCTGCGGCTGGAGAGCCGGGTGCTGGAGCTGGAGCTGCATGGAGATTGTGCAGCCCCGGCAGAGGCTGACCTGGGGCGCCGACAGAAGCTGGCACAGGGGCTTGGGCACAAGGCCCAGGAGCAGGTACACTCCATCCACCACAGACCCCAGGTCACCCTAAGTGCATGGAGGGCCTGCCTGGGTGGATTGGGCGGCGGGGAGCCAAACAGGGGTGCACAGGGGCGCAGTGAGGTTGGGACCGGCTCTCCTGTACAGGCACAGCCTGAGGACTTTTTGACCCCTAAGACCGAACAACAGAAGCTGGGGAACAGTGTGAGTGTGCAGCTCCCTAGCCTGGGAATTAGTGCAGATCTGTCCCAGCCCAGGGTGCGGCTGGGCAAGGCCAGGGGCCCAGAGCTTGGGGTCTCATTCAGCCAGCCCTTGTGTACCCGGCAGCTCCAGGGGGAATGGCAGCGAGTGCTGGAGCAGCACAGGGCCCAGAAGCAGGCACTGGAGACCCGCGTGTGAGTGGCTGCCTCACCCGGGATGGGGAGGATCCGGGAGGGCACCTGGCGCAGATCGGCTGTTCCCAAGAGGCAGAGGGAGGCCCCGCCCTGAGCCCAGCTGAGCCTGACGCCCACATCTGCAGGGCAGATCTGGGTCGGCGGCTGCAGGGAGCCCGAGAGGAGGCCAGGATGGCTGGGCAGCGACTGGCCACACAAGCCATGGTGAGGCCCAGCCCTATCCCCTGACATCTGGTAGATGGGCGTCCTCCAACGTCAGCAAAGGGCCACCTCGTGGAGCGTAGGTTCAAGGCTGCCTCCACCCGCAGGTATTGTCTGCCTGCCAGGGCCAGCTCCGCCAGGCTGAGGCGGAGAACGCCCAGCTGCAGCTGCAGCTCAAGAAGCTGAACCAAGAGTATGCCATCCAGCTGCAGCGATGTGCCCAAGCCGTGACCGTGAGCACCACCTGGGGGTGGCCCTGTGCTGGGTGGGAGGCTTCGGGTCCCGCGGAGCCCAAGCCTGGCCCGAGTGCGCTGGGCTGCTTCCGGGAGACCCCGTGGGCCCGGCCTGCCGCACGGCCTAATCTGCTCCACAGAGGGAACCGTGGGAGGAAGTGTGGGCCCAACCAGGCCCCGCCCTTGTCAGCCCTGGCCCCACCCCCACCCCCAGCCCCGCCCAATCTCCTCCAGGAGTCTGCAAAGCGCACCGGCCAGGTGCCGGAAGCCGCAGCCCTTAGGACGTTCCTGGAGACCACTCTGGAGGACATCCGGGCAGCACACCGCAGCCGTGAACAGCAGTTGGCCCGGGCTGCTCGCGCCTACCGCAAGCGCCTGGCAGATCTGAGCCGTAGACATGAGGAGCTGCTGGCCAACCACAGGTGGGCCCGTCCCTGAGACGGGCATCTGGGGGTGGGGTGGCCCTGTATGACCCGACATGTGGCTTAGTGTGCAGCAGGTGCCGGCAGAGCCCAGTGGGGCACCCTGGACCCCCAAGGCTACCTTTGATGCAGCCACCTCAGACCTGGAGCCACTGCCTCTGCACCTGGTCACCAAACTCAGTCACCTACCAGAGAACCAGGCCAGGCTGGAGACGAAGTTTTGGAAGCTCCAGGCCCAGGTGGGCTCTCCCTGCTGCCCTACACTGGCCTTGGAGCTCAGAGCCCCAGAAGAAACCCCAGCCCCATGACAGGCTCAGCAAAGGTCCAACCCTTGAGTAGCCTGCCTTACTGAGCTGACAGAGAATTCCTACCACACAGCCTTTCCAGTCCAATGGGCTCATGACGCTGCTCTTGTTCCTACAGAAGGGACCCAGTGGAGCCTCCCAGGGGAGCACATCAGAGCCACAGTGAGTACCCTGGGGTGGGTGTTGGGGAGATCTGCGGGGAGAGCATTCATTTATTCCCCCAACTCTTAAACTGCGGGGTGGGAGAACAGGGAGGCCCATCTGTGTCCTTGGGTCTCGGTCTATATGAGGGGCATCAACAATCACAGAAAGCCAAGTGCCTGGGGTGAAGGGGGTACCTGACAGGAGAGGGGCTAACCGTGACTAGAAGGATCAGGGAGGGGAGCCTGGGTGGCTCAGTCGGTTAAGTGTCCGACTTCGGCTCAGGTCATGATCTCACGGTCCGTGAGTTCGAGCCCCGCGTCAGGCTCTGTGCTGACCGCTCAGAGCCTGGAGCCTGTTTCAGATTCTGTGTCTCCCTCTCTCTTTGCCCCTCCCCTGTTCATGCTCTGTCTCTCTCTCAAAAATAAATAAACGTTAAAAAAAATTAAAAAAAAAATAGAAGTATCAGGGACAGACCCTGAGGAAGGGACATTTCAGCAAGACCCAGAGGACGGAAGGATGAAGAGGTGTGGTGGGATGGCCAGCAGAGGCCCTGGCCCCAGGACGGGATAGGGGCGGGCCGCCTGGTGACTTTCACAGCCCTTGCCTCTAGATCGTGTGTCTGACTACAGTGGGCAGGGACTGTGTCAGCGCAACTCCAAGTTTCGAGAAGCAAACCCCTAGAATGGGGGAAGTCCTCCATCAACATCCATACAGCACTGGGGTCACTATGTTACCTCGTGACTTAGTCCTCTCTGAGTCCCTGTACAGGGAGGGCTGTCCTCCTGTACAGATGGCTCAAAGGCCCAAGCGGGGCCCAAAGTGGACAGGTGGGTCCATGCAGTCCTGCACTGGCTCCCAGCAGGCAAGTCAGGAATCTAGGTGCCCCAATTTGAGCATGATCATTGGTCAACACCTGGCCTGATGCTGGCCCTCATACATGCCCCTCCCTCTCTCTTCCCAGGGGCCAGGAACCTGCCTCCTGGGCCCAGATCCACCAGAAGCTCCGGGACTTCTCCCGTGGCACCCAGGTAGTGGGCAAGGCCTGGCTGGGGACCCCTCCTCACACTCTGTCCTGCCTCAGAGCTTCTGCCCTCCCCATGCCAGGCAGAGCTGGAATGTGAGCGGGCAAAGCTACTAGTCCGGGCCACGATGGCTGAGGAGCAACTTTCTGAGCTACAGGACTATGTGGACCAGCACTTAGGCAGGTGGGCTGGGAGTGAACTGAGGGCCTCAGCTCCAGGCAAGAGAGTCAGGGCTTGTGCACAGCCAGGCAGGTGACTAAGCCTGACTCCTTCGAGCAGGTACAAACAAGAGATCCTGAGGCTGAGGAAGCTAATGGGTACAGAGGATGCCTGCAAAGTGGGGGCCACCCCTCCAGTCAAGCCCCAGCACTCCAAGACCCGCAGCCGCTAGCCAGCTGTCAAATGCACTCAGCAGAACTCTTCGCAGCCGGCATGGAACCCTCCTCACAGCACCCCCTTGCGGGCAGGGGTCATGCCACCCAACCCTCCACCTAACAAGAGTCAGTACGTGTAGTCCAGAGTCTTTATTGTGTCCAAGTGGTCAGCCAACCTGAGAACGGGGGGCCCCAGGGACTGAGGCAGAACTGGGTTCTGGGGAAGCCTGACCGTTTGGCCCACCACTATGGACATCATAGGCCCAGACACGGTCCAGACCCTCCCCCATCACAGCCACAGGCTGCCAAGTGGGGAGGGGGAAGCGGCCCGACACCACTCGGGCCCCTGCGGGCAACTCTGCCCGCAGCTTGTCTTCCAGCAGGGGGAGCTGTGGGAGAGAGAGCAGGAGGGAGGACAGGGTGGGCAAGATCGAATACAACTGCCCCTGCCCAGCTCCTCCAGGCCCAACCCCTCCACTGAGGGTGGCCGGGGCCTCCCCTGGGGCTAGCAAACCCCAGACCTACCACGCTAGGGGCCAGGAACACAGACACGTTGTGGCAGTCCCTCAGGCTCACCTGCAAGAAGAGGTCACCCCAGCAGGGAGCGGGGCCCCAGCCGAGGAAGAGGTGTGGTGAGCTTGGGGTAACTGTGGCTTCCAAGTCCTGGCCCCAGCCCACGCGGGTGCAGGCAGGGGAACCTGGGGTTGTCAGCAGGGTGGCCAACCCAGAGCTGGAAGTGTGGAGACCAGGCGTGGGGGCCCCTGGGGGTCCGGGACTCCCTGGGTTACCTTCCAGAGGTCCTCACGCAGGTAGCAAACACTGCCGGCACAGCCTGCTCTCCACGCGTGCAGCCGGGCCAGCCCCACTAGCCACGGGTTCAGCTCGTAGCCCACAGCCGGGCGGAGACCGCACTTATGAGCAGCCAGCACCTGTGGGCACACGCAACTGTGGGTCCAGAAGGTGGGGAGGTGCGCTGGCGAGAGGGGGAGACAAGGACACCCCCCCGCATCCCACTCCTTACAATCCTGCCGTCGCCAGAGCCCAGGTCCACCGTCTTTCCAGGACGGCCTCGCAATAGCGACAACACGTGCTCCACCTGCCGCTCACTTGCACCGACATAGGGCACCTGGGCAAGGAGGCAAGCGGGGCTGGGTCCCCAAACCTGATCCCACGTTGGGGGGGCGGGTGAGACGCGCAGAGCTTGCCTCCTGACCTTTCAAGGTCCCCACCCGCGGCCCGCCAGGGAGAGGCAGCGCCTCCCACTCACTGCGGGTTCGGCTCCGCCCCCGGGCCCCGCCCCCAGCCATGGCCCCGCCCCGCACCTGCAGCCGCAGCGGCACGCGGCGGAAGCCAGGCTGCAGCAGCAGCGCCCACGCGATGTAGGCGGCCAGGCCTGAGCCCGCCGCCGCCTGCAGCAGCTCCAGCGCGCCCAGCCGCCGCTCGCGCAGCTCCGACAGCGCCTCGCCCGGGTCGTCCTGCTCCATGGCGGCGGGACGCGCGCCCCAGGGTCGCCCCGCCCGAAGGCCCCTCCCGGGCTCGGGTCGGACACCCTCACACGCGAGCCGGAAGCCGGAGGGGGCCCTCCTCCCCGCCCCTACCGGAAGTGGCGGGGCGCCGGAAGTGCGGGGGGAGCGCCGGAAGCGGCCTTCCACTCGCTTTCCGCCGCGGCCCGGCGCCCTTCCCGCGCGTTCCGGGTCCTACTGGGACGTCTGCGGCCGCCAGCCGCACCGGCCCAGCCGGCGCACGCAGGGGACCCCTGGGAAGGGCAAGGCAGGCGTGGCCGGGGCCGGAGCCGGGGGCGGGGGGCGGCCGTGGAGCTTGGCGGGAAGGGAGCACCGGGGTGTGGGGCGGCCCGAGCCGCAAGGCTGTCTCAGAGAGACTGGTGGAGGTCCCCGCCCACCGCGACACCCGAAGGCCAGCCAAGCCCGGGGGCGGGCTCAGGGAGGACACCCTCCCGGGCCCGTCCCACAGCTGAAGGCAATTAGCCCGAGTGGCCAGGACGGGGAGGGTGCGGCGGAAGTTGGGAGCTCAGCTGAGAGGTAGGGTTGACCAGGAGATCTAGCTGACCCGAGAAGGCACATGTTGGCTGTGAGTGTGGTCGGACGGGGGCCGGATATGAGGGGTCGAGCGACTGGCAGCCGGCCCAGCCACGGGAGTGGAAGAAAGAGCCCCAAGAGCTAGGCGGACCACCTTCCTTCTCCAAAAACGCAAAAAAAAAAAAAAAAAAAAAAAAAAAAAGAGTTCCCGGAGGTGACCTGGCAAAGCCTGGGGGTGGGAGAAACAAATAGGGGGACAGAGCCCTGGGTCAGGTGGCAGAGCCAGAACCTCCTCATCCCACCTTGAGGCTGGGTGAGATGTCTCGTGAATGTTAGGGGCTTTCATGTACACAGGTCATGGCCTGGCTCCTTGGACATCCGCGGCCCTGGTCAGGAGCCTCAGCATCAGACAATATAAACATGCCCAAGACCCCTGCCCACACCTTCAGGTACACATCGCCTCACATGCCTGCCTGTACTTGTCCCCAACTGGCCCCAGTCCTGAAAGACAGGCGCCTGTGGGTGGCAGGAAACTCCAGTGCCATGCTCCCAAGAAATGAGCACTGGGGAGGAGGGTCGGCCCCATGTGGCTCATAGGATCCTGTCTCCTGTGGGACTGTCACTGGGCCCTCCCCAGAAAGAAAGTTTGTGCACTGGGCTCTAGGCAGTTGGGGGGGGGGGGTGCTTACACAGTACCCCACCCTTGTGTGTTTTGTTCCTTGTTTTATTCCTAGGGCAGCACCTGGCACCTAGAAGGCACTCAATGAAAGCTGTTGACTGAATGAATGCACGTAACCAGACTCCTCTGTGCACACACCCCACAACTCTCATGTTTACTCAGGTGCTCTGCTCCTCAGCACTTGGGCACGTACCTGTGTGAGTGCACATGCCCAGAGGTGCCCCACAGGCCAGCTCCCTTAGCCCACAGCCCCCACATACATGCTCACCCACAACGTTTCCCCTTGCCCCCGCCCCCCAGGGCAGGCATGAAGCCCCTGGCCCAAGACTTCGGGGCATGACCTGGAGCACCCCAGGCCTCCTGTAGCCCTGTTAGCCACACCCACTTCTGCCCTTTCTGCACCTTATGAAAAGAATACTAGTTGCAAAGTTAGCACTTTGCGGAGAGGGTGTGCGTGGGAGGCTCAGGCACTTCCTGGGACAGGTGCGTAGAGACCAGTGTCCAACCAAGGGCTCAGCCCAGAGCAGCCGCCCTACGTTTTTGTGGGCAGGTGGTCTGGGAGGCAGTCCACAGTGACCCCTGGGTGTGGCCAGGGGCCTCCTTCCCATGAAAGGCTGTGGCGAACTGACCACAGAATCAGGACAGATACCAAGGGTAAGGATAGCCTTGGAGAGGAAGCCGTCCTTGGGGCCTGGACAAAGCAGAAACCTCCCAGCAGAGGAGGAGGATCAGGAGAGTACACCCATCTCTTCCTCCTCTGGTCTTTGCCGAGATGCTGTTCGGTGAGGGGAAGGGGGCAGACAGGGATACGACGCTCTGCAGTCCAGGGGAAAGGTCCAGGCTGGAGATCAAAACACAGGGTTATCAGCACATTGATGGTTTTTAAAGCCACGAGGCTGCTCCAGCTGTCCGATGAGGGAATATCAAGGGACAGGAGAGGTCTACTGCGTGACCCTGAGCACTCCATGGTTGAGAGTTTGGGGAGAAGGGAGCGGCAGTGAGCCTCAGGAGGGCAGGTGGCTGCAAACCCCTGGGAACCTGCCTCCCCTACCCACAACTGTCAGCCAAATCTGGAGGAAAGAGCCCTGTGTCTGGGCCCTGCACAGACCGGCCGGCCTCTCTTTTAGTCTCAGCTCCTGCCTGAAAGATGAGGCGGCCCCTGGCCTCCATGCCCACCGTCAGCTCCTTCCCCACTGCAGACTGGCAGATGAGGATGGGAAGCTGTTTCTGGGGCTCAGCCTGTGAGTCCAGGTGCCCCACCCCCACCCTGAGCTTCGGCTTCCTCGGGAACGCGTGGGGTTGGAGTGAGCAGAGTCAGCCAGTCCCGGTTCAGAAGCCCTGGCATGCACCCCCGCCCCAGGGGCATTCAGCCTCCGCACAGGGCTTTGTCCCAAACTGCCCTGGCCTTTTATGTGACTGAGGCTGAAGAGGAAGGCGGAGGCAGCAACAATGGGGCCGGGGGGGCTGGTGGCGGGAAATGGTCCTTAGAGACCCCATTGTATCACCCTGCCCTCCAGAAACGGTGCCCGACCCTGCAGAGGAGACCCCGCTCCCGTGAGGATGAGCCATGTCCGGATGCTACGCACGTCTCAGGGCCCTCAGGACAGAGGGGGCCATTCTTCCCCGAAGATCGGACGGGGCCAGGATGACTCTGCTGGGCTCCCAGCGGACCACAGAGGGATGTCTGGCATCCTGCCAGATTGCACCGCCTTCCCTCACAGGCTAGGAGTGCTGTCTTCCTGCCTGTCCCCCAGTAAAGGATCCCTCCCTCCTCAGATCTGGGGAGTTACAGCCCTTTTTCCGCTTGCATTCTCACTTACGGAAGAACCTGGCCTCGAAGGTAGGAGCAGCAGAGCTGAGGATCACGTGGAAGGAAGGGTCCCTGCTTCCCCCCAACCCAAGCAGCAGCTCGCCTTCAAGGCACGGGCACGGGCCACTCTCCCACTCACTAGCTGGGTGGCCTTAGACAAGGCACCACTGCCCAGAGCCTCAGTGTCCTACTCCGAAGCAGAAATCGGAGCAGTGGGGCTGGGGGGTGCTTAGATGGCCCAGGCTCAGGCATGGGACACTCCATCTACGCTGGCTAATGACATCAGTGTTCCTATTGGTTGTGGCTATCACCTCAGAAGCAGCTGGGACCCTGAGGAGGCTGTCCCTCCCCACCCACCCTCTCCCAGCCCCTCCCCAGTGCCCTGCTCCCGGCCGCTCAGTCCAGTGCCACCTCACAGGGGTGGAGGTGGTCGGCGTGGGCAGCCGCATAGGCACGGCTGAATTCCTGGAAGCGGGGTGCACAGCCCAGCCAGGCCTCACCAAAGCGGCTCCAGCCCATGAAGAGGAAGGCGCCGGGGCCAGGACGGACGCCGCAGCGCAGCGGGGTATGAATGGAGGCCTGGCCCCCGGACTCCCCCACCCGGAACAGCGGCAGCGTCTGTCGGAGGACACGGGCAGCTGCCACTGTGATAACAGATTCCTGCAGCTCTGTGTTGTGGGCAACCCCGCGGATGGTTCCGTTGATCACTGCGGGGAGACATGCTGCCAGTGACTTGCAGGGCAGGGCAGGGCAGGGCAGACCCCAGCCCCCACCCCCCTGCGGTGGGGACACTCACCAAAGTCGCTGGTGCACGCAGTCAGCAGGAGCTCGGCGTCGCTGCAGGGCCTACAGACACCTGGCATGAAGGGGGGGATCCCGACTGTAGGTCCTGCCCTCTCCTGGACCCCCCTAGGCCTCCTCCCAGCTAGAGGCAGGAGGGAGAGGGCAGGCCGCCAGACCCTCCCCTCACGGCCTGATGGCAACGGGGGACCTGAGGGAGCAGGCGGGCACACACATCTTGAAGACACGCTGTATTCGGGGTGACACTTGCACGCTCGTGCGGGCACAGACGTGGGCCTAGGGGCCGTGCCCAGCGCGCGGGCACAGGGACTCGCCGACCTGCAGGGGGTGTCTGGGGGCACACTCCCATACACCCATCTTACATATGCACACCAGCACGAGGGAACCCTGCGGCCCCCAGAGCTGCCTCCCGCCGCCCAAAGACACCAGCCCAACCTGGTGGGAGACAGGAGGGGCTTTGGAGTAGTTGGCCTGGGGCCAGGGTGCAGAACAGAAAAATCCCCTGTGGGGTCAGGCTTCAAGTTCTAAGAGAGTAAAGAGCTGGGCCTGGTGCCCTGCAGGGGGGGCAAGGCAGCGTCTCCATGGTGACCAGGCGCACACTGGACTTTTTGTTGTACTGGACTGGGGGAGGGGAGGGAGGTCACTGCCGGGCCAGGGAGCCCTGGACAGCTTTGGCTGGAGGCTTTGATTCTGTCCCGCCATCTTCCCCTCCCCCAACCCCTCAGGGACCAGGAGTCCCCGCGGCCTCCCCTTTCCCCCATTCTGCCCAGTGCTAGGTCTTTCCCTAGGCTGAATCGTGAGGGATTGCCCGCCCCCTTTCCAGACCCTCCGACCTGTCCTCGCTATCTGTGTGGCCTCTGACAACCCATTTCACTCTCATGCCTGTTGCTCTCCCCGTACAGTGGGGACGATGGGTCCACCCCCCACCCAGCTCATCACTCACCATCGGCACCAAGACCGTGGGCCTGTGGAGGCAGCTCTGGGTACCTGTCCTCGTGCGTTTCGAAGCGGAAGGAAGCCACGCGGCGGCTGATGTCTGGGTGCGGGGTGGCCTGCAGGAAGAGGGCCCGGCGCTCACGGGGACCCCAGCGCACGCACCGGCCCCCCGCCGGGCCCAAACCCTCGGCCAGCAGCAGCTCCAGGGCGCCGCCCGCCCGCTCCGCGAAGACTTGGGCGCCTGCGAAGGACCGCGCGGGCCGCAGGCAGGCGATGCCCGAGCGCGTGCCGGAGCCGGAGCCGGCCAGGGTCAGGCGCAGCGCCCCGGCCGGGTACAGCCACTGGATCACGCCCTCCGAGCAGGCCAGGGACAGCTGCCCCACGCTGCCCGGCTCCTGGGTCAGGCCGCTGGGGACAGGACGGGAGGCGCTGAGGCAGGCGGCCCGCGTCCCCACCCGGCACGGCCCGCTCGCCCTGCACCCTCCCCCGCAGCCAGCGGCAGCTGTGTCCACTTTGTTCTCCGGACCCCGGGGGCGCGGCCTTGGGGGGGTCGTACCTGCCGCTCCAGCTGCAGCCGTCCCCCGAGTAGCCGGCGTGGGCGGCGGTGGCCAGGAGGCCCCAGCAGAGCGCGCAAAGCAGAGCAGGGGGCGGCATGACGCGGGCGGGCGGGGCGGCGGCGGGAGCCCCCGGGTCGCCAGCCGGCCCCGCGCACCCCTCCGCCCGCGCCGCACGGCAGCGGGGCAGTCCCGCGGGGTCCCGGGCGGCCGGGAGGCGGCGGGCCGGGCGCAGCCAATCGCGGCGCGGCCCAGGAACTTTCCACCAATCGCAGCGGCGCTCGGGGGAGGCGCGGAGGGCCGAGCTCGGGCCTCTGTGCGCCGTGTGTCCCCAGCTCGGGACCCCCGACCCCGGCCTCGCCGTGTGCGCCCATGTCCTGGAGCCCCGGGCCGGGATAGGGGTGGGAAAGGCGCCCACTGGAGCCTCGGGGCGGGGGCGGGTGGTGGGGTGCTGTGGGGCGGGGGGCAGGGGAGGAGGAAGGGCGGCTCATCTCGGTGACCCTTTCCAAGAGTGGGCCCTGGGCTTCCAGCTCCCATCGTGCCCCGACCTGGCCCTGCTGATTCGTCCCAAGAGGTGCCCACAGAACCCCCAAGGATGAGGGGCCCGATGCTAGGCGTGTGGGCACCACGGAAAACCAGGAGCCAAAGGACAGCCCTGAGCCCCAGAATCAGGAGGTCCAGACAAACTGAAATGGGGCTAAAACCAAACACCCCAGGGTGCGTGTGGAGGCTGTGTGTGGGGAGGGGGGGAGCCCAGAGATTTTCTGGGAGCAAGGACTTCCTCTGCGTAGAGGGGATGGGGAACAGATGGCCAGGTAGGGCCCGGAGAGGATTGCAGGTGTGGGGGGAGGGGGGAAGCAGACTGCCCTGGCAAAGGCCCAGAGCTGGGTGAAACCCCTGAGTCAGATCACAGAGGCTCTAGGCACAAAGCCAGGAGTCCAACCGCGTACTCCAACCCTTGGGGTCACTGAGAGCTTTTAACCAGGGTCTGCAGGTAACGATATAGACTCTCTGCCATCTGTGGATGTGAGCCCTCCACACCACTGCCCCCCACTCAGCCCTCCAGCTACTCCTGAGCCTGAAGGGCATGGCTGGCACATGGGGGAGGTGGTCCCAAGGGGAAAGGGGACACACCCCAGGGCACAACAGGCCCCTGGCTCCAGGCAAGGTGGAGTGAAAACCAACTATCGCAACAGCCAAGAGGCAGAAGGAACCTGAGTGTTTACAGACACAGGAAAGGATAAACAAAATGTCCACCCAACAGTGGACTGTGATTCCACCTTAAAAAGGAAGGAGGGGCACCTGGGTGGCTCAGTCGGTTTAGCGCCAACTTGGGCTCAGGTCATGGTCTCATAGTTCATGAGTTCCAGCCTCAGGCTCTAGGCTGACAGCTCAGAGCCTGGAGCCTGCTTCACATTCTGTGTCTCCCTCTCTCTCTGCCCCTTCCCTGCTCATGCTGTGTCTCTCTCTGTCTCAAAAATAAATAAACATTAAAAAAAAAAATCTTTAAAAATGGTCAAGGGAGCAAATTTTACTCAGTTAAAAAGGAAAGACATAGACAGGGCCCGTGCTGGGAACATAGAAGGTAAAAGAGGTTCCAGTAGGAGGAGGGGAGAGGGCACCCCGGACAACACCACAGCTGCTGCGGTCCAGGCGCCCGCGTCCACCTCCCACCTTCTGACCAGTCTCTAGGGCCCGTGTCCAACCGCGGTCTCTGAGGCACGTAGTGGGCTCCGGGCGCCCTCTGGTGGCAGCGTGAGGAGTCAGCTGCAGCCTCACCCCTGCCAGCCTAGAGCCCCTGCCTCTGATTCCCCACGCCAGCTCTCCCCCCAGAGAATGAGTCAATGTCCTGTGGGTGTCCGTGGCCAGCGGCCTGGCCCTGAGCCGTCTCCTCATCACCAGGATTCCCCCGTGCAGACCTCTTACCGTCGCCCAGTGGGTAATGCTGACTCTCTCCCTCAGAAAACCTGCACAGGGGCAACCCGTCTTCACAGCTGCTGCCCTCCCACCAGCAAAGTACCTTGCTGTCGTTAGCCATCAAAGATCTGCTTCCCGTAGGATAAGGAGTCCATCAGGCCATGCCTGCCCTCGATCACTGAGTGCAGTGACCAGAAACACTGCAGGTGTTCAGTAAATGCATGAGCAGTGAGTGGCTGCACCAATGAGCGAACAGAGGGCTGAATGAGTGAATGAAAGACATCTCAGACTCCAGTGTCTGTGCTCACATGCCCCCAGCTCCAGGACCTTCAGGGCCCTGCCCCTCCAAAGGGGCCTCTCTCCATCCCCACCCATACCCTAGTTCTTCGCAGGGGGTGCAGCTGATGCTGGACAAGGAGGGGCATCCACGCGGAGCCCTGTACTCAAGCAGGGGGTCGGCCCCACAGGACCACGGGCGCCTGACAGGAAGCCCCAGCCCTGGGGGCACAGGCAAGGAACCCTCAGGACCAAGGCAGGGGCTGAGCTGGTCGAAGACCTGGGGGAGCGGCAGGTCCGAGAAACAGGGGGAATGCCTCAAGGACAGTGTGGAGCCCAGGACAGACCGGGAACCAGGAAGGTGGCGAGTTGGAGGAGTGCAGGGCCAGTCCCAGGCCCATCAGGTACAGAAGGGCCTGCACTTGGCCTGGAGGGGACACTGAACAGGGCCCCAGAGTAAGAAAGCCCAGACAGAGAGGTCAAGTTCTTTCACTCGCACAAGACTCGCCTGGGCTCTCACTTCAGCAAAAGTGGGGGAGAAGGAGAGGTGTGGCCCGAGCAGAGGCCAGCCCTGCCTGAGTCCCCAGCTGGACCTGTGGTCATCCAGACCCTTGCAGCTAGGCCCACCTGGATGTGCTGCCCCTCTGGGGTGGGGCTAGGGACTGGGGACAGCAGAGACAGCTCCCAAGCTGAATGCCAGGGGGTGCCAGGAGCCTACCAGAACCCGGACCCCCCGGTGATGTGCTCTGATGGTATCCACCATGAGCACTGGCCTGGATTGCCCCTACCCAGCTTGACCCAGGGTCTCCCAAGGTGCTGGAGTGACCAGCCTGCCCAGAGACCCCATCAGGGAAATGGTCATATCTGCTGACTCTTCTGGCTCCCCTTTGCCAGCACCCCGTTTCCCTGACCCTCACCCCCAGCAGAATCTGGCCTTGCCCACCTATGGGTGCTGCATCTGGAGACCCTCGACAGCAAGGTTTCTGTCATGGGGATGTTTTCTTCCCCTTGACAAGAAATCCACACGTCCCCCCCCCCCACACACACACACACACCTTGTATCTTCTGGAGGAGCCAAAAATGCAGCTGCAGATTGACTTGCAGCTGAGCTAAAAATAACTGCCAGGCTCCAGCCAGGGCCCAGGAAAATATCTCATTGCTAGGAGACGACCGTTACTGGGAGACCGCCATTGCTAGGCGACAGGGTTGCCGTGGTGACAGCTGGGCCCTGAGTCATGCTCAGCCCTGTTGCTCCGCCCCTCTGCCCCTGGCAGGCGGCTGGGTCCCAAGAGGAGGAAAGGCTGGGAGCAGAAGGCAGCCAAGGGGCCCACCCCCTGATGCCCACAGCCACCGTGGTCACACCAGGCTTTGAGGTTCTCACTGCTGTGGGCGCCCATTCCGGCAGTGGAGTGGTGAGGACGGCGGAACGCACAACTCTGGCCCTCACGGCCCCTCCCCGGGCGCTGGGGCACGGGAGGGAGGGCGGGGGGGGGGGACAGAGGCAGAAAGTGTGACCCATGGCTCCATAGCAGGAAGCTTCAGAGTCAGCCGAATTACAATCGGGCGTGGGGCTCTCACAGCCTGGGCTGTGCTAGCTGCCGTGCTGACCTTCAGGGCACCCCCTTGGACCCCACACCTATTTCCCAGGAGGGGAAATACTTGCCTGATCCCCCCCACCACCACCACCACCGCCACGGACGGGAGGATTTGGGCCAGGCAGGTGGCTCCAGGCCACATGTACCCAGAGCCCCCACAAGGAACTGCCTGGGGACCTCCTGTAAGGAACCCCAGGCCAGCCAGGAGGAGAGACCGCATCGTGGGCAGCCCCAACCCCTGATGTGACCCTTCTCCCCGTCTCATAGAGAGGTCTCAGGGTGGGATGCACCAACAGCCTTCACTCCTCACCCTCCGGGGACTAAACAACCAGAAACCTCCAGCAGCCTGGACTGGGGAGACTCCTCTGTGCTCATGCACCAGCCCACGGAGTGCTCCAGGGGATGGAGATGCTCCAGAGGAGGGAGTATTTCAGGTGATGTGATGCTCTAGGTGAGAGGTGCTCCAGCTAAGGGGGTGCTCCAGGTGAGGAGTGTTCCAGATGAGGGAGGTGCTCCAGGGGAGGGAGTATTTTAGGTGATGTGCTGCTGTAGGTGAGAAGTGCTCCAGGTGAGGAGTGCTCCATGGGACGGGGTGTTCAGGTGAGGGGACACCATAGGGGAGCACTGTGGCCCTGGAGGAAGGCCAGTGCGGCCACAGCTCCAAGAGCAAGGGGCCAGGTATAGAGCACAGCTGGGGGCCGGCGGTGCTGGAGACTCGGGGTTTTTGGGCTGCAGCGGAGCAGACAGAGCCCTAGGAGGATCGGCCGAGTCCCCTGCACCACGGGGAGAACAGTGGCCGCCATCAGCCACGGAGGAGAGCAGCCGGCTGGACGGGGAGGGTGAAAGAGGTGGAGGAGGGAGCAGAACCCACTGGTATTCGGGAGGCAGGCTTGTACAACGGTATTTCACATCCCTCCGAATAAATATTTTTCTTCGCTCAGATCCTTCCAAGGCAGGGAGTCTTCTGAGGCCCCGCTGAGGGCGGAACTTGCTCTCTGCATGAGGTCCTGGCACCTCCTGGAAGCAGGAGGTCAAACCCTGTCCTCCAGGTGACGGTCACGCACCCTCCACACCGGGGCCCCCACGGGGTGGAGGATGAACTGGAAGGCCAGCCGGCTGGACTTGCACACCAGGGGCGACCGTGTGGGTGACAGCACTCAGTCACCCCAGAGGTCTGCACGCGCGCGTCCTGTTCTGACTGCCCGTGCCAAGCTCCCTGCTTTGACCAGAATTAGCACAAAGGCAAGACACTGATTCTTGAGCCCCTGCCACACGGGAAAGCCGCCGTCACCCCGGCCTCAGCAACCGGATCCAGGGCCCTGCACACAGCAAAAGCAGCGCTCCAGCTCGCAAACAGCTAGGCTCCCCCCCTGCAGCTGCCCCCACCTCACAGCAGCCCCACTGGGTCCCGCTTCCCACCAAACGCTGCGAACACCAGCTGTTTTCATTTCCCTCTCCCCCTCCGGGGCCTTCCCTCTTGGCCTTAAGGCTCCTCCCCTAATATGAAGACCCCTCTCTGCTCTCCCCACACCTGATCCCTCCCCAGTCTCTGCTCCCAGGAGACCCCGGGATGGGGTCCGGGATGGTCACCATTAGCCTCCATTCTCTGCTCTGAGCCTGCTGGGAGGCCGGAACAGAGCCCTGCACACCCTCCCTCTGCATCCCACCCGGGCCCCTCTCCCAGCCTGGTCCCTACACAGCGGCCATTACCAACACCCGCCTCCAGTGGGTTCCAGAGCGGGCTCGCCAGGCTCAAGTCCTCAAAACCTAAAAACCCGTGCACACCCCTTCCGGGGTAACTTCGCCCACCCTGCCATCCTTGGGGTCGCCTGTCAAGTGTCCTCTGCTCAGGAGCGACGCCTCCAGCCCCCTCCCGCGGTTACTGTCACGTGGCCCTCTTGAAATTTCATCGCGCTTGTCACTCCCTTGTAATGATCTGGTGGTCACTTGTTTCTCGGCTCTGCGGGAGAGGGGGCGTCCCCGCTGCGGGGGGTTCGGGACTTGGCACCCAGCAGGTGCGCCGGAGACGTGAGGGCCATGAAGGGGGCTTGGCCGCCCGCTCCGCTCCGCAGGAAGGGCTGGGAGGGGGAGGGGGGGCACCGTCCTTGCCCTCGAAGGCGGCATCCCAGGGTCGGGACGCGCGGGGCCGGCACCTGTCTGCGCGGGACCACGTACCCCCGAGCCAACCGCCGGCGCCAAAGAGCTCGAGTCCTCTCCCCCCGCAGGTCTCCGCGCAGGCAGGGCTCTCCCCGGGCAGGCGGCTCTCGGGCTGCGCGCCCTGCCCGCCGCGCCCCGCCCCGCCGTGCGCGCGGGTCTGCTGTTGTGCGGGCGCCCGAGGCGGAGGGGCAGGGGTGCCGCCGGGCCGGCGCGTGCCCGTGGGCGCGCGGCAGGGCGCGGCGGGCGGGGCGGGGCTCGGCATCCTCGGCGCCCCCGCCCGGGCTCGCCAACCGGATTGGCTCCCGGCGCCGGGAGCGCGCGAGGGCGCGGCGTGTAGAGCCGGGCGGGGGGCGCGCGCGGCGCCGCCGGCGGCCGCGGAGGAGCGCGGGGAGGAGGGCGCGGGGAGGGAGGAGGCGCCCGCCCGGCTCCCTGCAAAGCGGCCTTATTTATCTGGGCACTGCCTCAGCCTCCCCGGTGGGAGGCTCGGGCAGCCGGTCCTCTCCCACCGGGGAGCTCCTCTCCGGGCGCGGCCGAGGGGGCCGGCCAGGCCGGGGCGCGGGGCGCGGCTGGGCCCTGCCGGCCAGGCCAGCACCTCGGCCGCCTCCCCGCTTCGCCAGCGCCCATGCCGGGCTCCCCATGACGAGAAGACGCCCGGCGGACAGCGTGGCATGAGCCAGGTGCCCGGGCCGAGGTAAGGTGTGTGCACCGGGCCAGGTTGTGGAGCCGGGGAAGGGGCCAGGCCACGCCATCGCGGCGGCCACAATGAGGAGGGGGGAGGGGGCTTCGGACAGGGCCGCCAACACCCCCAGGGTCTCACACACGCGCGGCCGCTTCCCAGGCGGAGGCCACTGAGCCTGTGGTCCCGACAGGCCCTCCCAGGGCTCCTGACCCCAGAGGCTGCCTGGTTGAAGCACGCTCCCCACTGGACCAGGGCTGTGGGCCGGTGCCGCCCGACCGTATCTCGGCGGAAGCAGAACTTCAGGCCCCCAGCCGGCGTGGCTGGGCGAGATCCTGGACCTCCTTTGAGCCCCGAGCTTCCCTCCCAGCACCACGAGCCCCTGGGCCTATGAGACGGGTGTGAGGCACAGTTCCACTCCAGGAGCCATGTGGATGCGTGGCGGGGGCCCCGTCTGCCCTGGCCGCCTGGGCCTGTGTGGAGCTGCCGCCACAGCAGGAGGATGAGGGGGAAGGAGGAGGCTGGCCACGTGCCTGGTCCTGGAGGAGGGGTCGAGCCTTGGCCAAGGTTGGACGGCCTCAGAAGGGAAACCGGGCGCTCTGAGACTTGCTAGGGCAGGGGTCTGGCCTCCCGGGATTTCAGGGGAGAGAGTCCCCCACCCATCACCCCAGAAGGAAAGCAGGCCTAGCTGTTGGAGCCTCGGGGAGCCCACGGCCCAGTGGCCACTCCTCCAGCCCCTCCCGGCCTCTGCACGGGAAGCCTTCCCTCCAAAGAGAGAACAGATGGCGGATGCCGCTTCACCTGCCCACTCGGTCAGTCCCTTCCCGGTACCCGCCACCTCCCAGGCCCCTTCTTTCAGCCAACGCCTTTGAGCGGAGGCCTGGGCTGGGTCCCTGAGAGGGCAAAGGCTTGATGGAGACTTGCTGGCCTGGCAGGAGGTGGCCACAGGTCTGGACCAGGAGCTATGGGGACAAGGGAGATCCAAACCCCGGTCATGAGCGTGGGCAGTGCAGGGCAGACTGTTCAGGCCCCAAGGGCCCGCCGTCTCCGCTACTTGGCTCCCCTCTTCCTCAGCCACCTCTCACTTGGGCCAGGCCTATAAGTACCCCTGATGCTGGGCAGGCGCTACCCTCCAGTTCACACCCACTTCCAGGGCACTTCAGTGAGTCCTCTCTCCCAATGGAAGAAGGACACAATTAGCCCTGAGGTAGGGGCACCTGGGGCCCTCGAGACCGCTGGCCTGGGCCCAGGAAGCCTGCGCTGCTGAGAGCCAGGGAGACGTCTCACCCCAAGGTAGGGCCCTGCTCGGCTGCCTGCAGCCCCATCTTGTCACACGTGGGTGCTCGCTGCCATGCCTCAGAGGGGAAGAGTGGAGGTGGCAGTGAAGGAAGGCTCTGTGGGGTAAGTGGGTGGTTCCGAACCTTCCCCACCAGTGGCAGGTTGGAGCCGCAGCGAGACCAGTCACAGAGGGTGGGCTTGGACCCCGTCGCTTCACTTGGTGGGGAAGAGGGGGAGGGTTTGAGACAGCCACCCAAAGAGGCAGACACTAGATGCCCCCAGTCTAGGCACTGGAGGGCTCATCCTCCAGAGCCAAAGAGCCAAGATGAGGCGTGGAGCCCAAGCCCGTTCCCCAAGGTGCCCAGTCCCACATGGCCAAGCTGTCTTGAGCTTGACCGCAGGACTGGGTCTGATGAAGCACTGACTGGGTCTCTTTTGAAGCCATGTGCTCACTTCCTGGAGCCCCCGGGGCACGGGTGGGGCAGCCTGCACCCCAGAAGCATCCCTGGGCTGGGGGCGGGAAGGGAGTGCTGCCTGGCACATGTGCAAAGTGACAGGGATGTGAATGTGCCTGAGTCACGGGGCTTGTCATGGAGTTTGTCAGCCCGCACTGTGTCCCCAATCCCAAGCTGGTTGTCACCCCAGTCCCTGGGGATGTCACTGCAGATCGACCCGATGTGAATTTTTCTGGCTACCCACACCCTGCCCAGCTCCATGGGCCTCAGTGGGCCGGGAGGATTGGTCAGTGCAGGTCCTATCAGGGCCAGACCCCTCCAGCATTCACGGTGGGCTGTGTCAGAGTATCGGGGATGAAGGAAGAGATCTCGGAGTTGGGGGCCATGAGGAGTGGAGGGTTTCCTAGGCACGAGCAGTCCAAAACAAGAGAGTCCTGCAGCTTGCAGCCTCTGGAGAGAGAGCGGGGGCATGACAGAGACAATGCTGGGGGAGACCACTAACCTAAGGTCACAGGCTGGGAGGACACAGGGGACAGGAGCAGCAGAGCAGGGCAGAGGAAGAGGCCTCAGGAAGTGCACCTGGCCAGCGGCAGACCAGCTGAGGGCCCAGGGTCACCATCTGGACCTCAGTGCCTAGCTTGGTCTTTGGAGGTCAGACAAACCGGGGTCAAATCCCAGCTTTGTGCACCTTTTGAAAATTCAGTCTCCGAGCCCCACTCTCCCCACGCCTGGTCAGGCAGTGTGTGAAGGGCTCAGACCAGCAATAGAGGAGCGGCACTGGGAAGAGCAGGGCAGGACCAGCTCCTCCCTCCCTTCTGGTGGCTCCTGTCCCCTCTCCCTGGATCTGGCCAGATTATGAGGGGTGGGCAGGCAGCCTCCTTAACCCTGCAGCTCCCATAGTGGGGACTCAACCAAAAGAGAGATGTGAGCCATCCTCTTCCCATGGGCCTGAATAATTGCAAGGCCCACCCTAAGCCCCAGGGTCTTGGGCGCCTTCTCAGAGACTCTGGCGCCAACCCAACCCAGTGGCTGCCCTCACTGTGGACAGTGGCCTCTGCTACAACCAGGATTAACAAACTGAACTACAAGCAGCTCCCCTACCATCCACCGCCCTCTTCTTCATCTGGTCTGTCTTCCGTCAACCTCCTGGGCATCTGGCAGCCATATCCCTTTTGGCATGACCCCGCTGACTGCCATTATTCGTTCGTTCGTTCGTTCATTCATTCATTCATTCATTCATTCAGCCAGCACTCAGAGGCCACTCAGTCATGGTCCTGCCTGTCTTCAAGAAGTCCCCAGCCAAGGGAAGAGACAGATGGATGGACAGTAACGACTGAGACCCTGGAGATGCTTTTTTTCAGGGCTGGGGAGTCCCGCAGGGGGAGACCGGGGTGGTGCTCACACTGAAGGATGGAGGGTAAGGAGCTGGCAGGGTTAAGAAGTGGGGAGGCCGACTGAGCAAGCAGGGGGCCCATCATGTGCCCTGGGAGGGGATGAGGAATACAGAACAGGGGGTCTGGCTGGACTGTAGGGCCATGGCTGGGGAGGAACGAGAGGCAAGGCTGTAAGGTGGACTTGCTAGGTCTCAGGGCCCAGTGACTTGGCCGCAAAAGAAGCAGTTCCTTTCAGAGCCTCAGCGTGGGCATCTGGAGACTGTCGGCCTGGGAGCCACCAAGTTCTGGAGTCCTCCCAGGAACCTGGAGCCCCCGCAGCCTATCCCAGGAGGACCTCCTCCAGAATTCCGCTCCACACGGAGGCACAAGACACCAGGGGCTGAGGCTGAGAATAGTGCAAGTTTGGCCATCTTTTTAAAACGCCTCTTTTCCTAGCGTTAGCTCCTAGTGCTTAGTTCTAAAGGAGGAGGCAGACCACATAAGACTGGCCACTGCCCCTACCCCATCCTGACTAGAAACTCGGGGCAGGTCCTCTGAGCCCCAGTGCATGCAGTAGGGACAGGAACAAGTACGAAAGAGGTCGGGGTCTCGCAGCCCATCTGGCTGGGTGGGTGGGACCAGGCAGAGGGCCACTTGTCCCAGCCCCCTGCAAGAGACCCCCTGCCTAACTGACAGGAAGACTCCTCTCTGACCGCAAGCTCGGTTCTCTCCTAAAGCCCTGACCCCTGGGCCAAGCTGTGGCTGTTTCCAGTTTTGAGCCACAGAGCAAGGATTGTCAGGCTGGGTCAGTGAGGCTGGAGGGTGCGGGTGGAGCCCAGCAGGACCATGGACAAGGTCAGGAGCTCAGAGCTGCTTCCGCTGAGAGGCAGCTCCAGGCGAAGGCACAGGCACGGCAGAAGGGCTGACCCACTGGCAGGCAGGGCAGTGCCTTCTGGCCAGGGATGTGAGTGTGAGATAAGGGGCAGCCAGGCCTCGGACACCCCCACCCCCACCCCCACCCCCACCCCCAGGCGGAGGCCATCCTCGACCTGGCCCCTCCCTCCCGTGGGCTCTCTTCACCCGCTGGCTGTTTTCACCAGCTCCACCCTGAGGCCTGAAGAGGGGATGGGACTGTGGGCGCGTGCAAATGTGAGCTCCAGTGGGGTGGATTGGGGGGGGGGGGAAGAGCCCTGCAGATGCCCGGGGCATCCACGTGCACCCTGCCCCCCACCACCAACTCAGGCACTCCACGTGCACACCCGTGGCTGGGAGCATCTTTAACCTAAATCGGCACTGCTCTTGAGTTATTTCTCCCCTGGTGCCACCTCCGCCGCCTCCTCCGGATCTTGGCGGAGCGGGCGGCTTCTCGCCCCGCCCCGTCGCCTGCTGAGCTGGGTTTGCCGGGGCCGGCCCCCCTCCCCACCCCCACCAGCCGCTGTCCGCGGTGGAGCCCGCCGGGGCCTGGCCTCCGAGCACGCGCACAGCGGCTGGAGGGGCGCTGTCCATGGTGCTGCGCTCCGGGGCCGAGCCAGCCGCGCCCGGTCTGCGGGGAGCGGCGGAGGCCGGGTGGGCGGCGCGCCCTGAGCCCTGAGATCCTGGCGCCGGGCACCCGGGACACAGAAGGTATTCAGGCTGGGGCTGCCTCTCTGAACCCAGCACAGCCCACAGGACGACAGGACAGCCTCTCCTCTGGTCCCAGTCGTGGGCTTTACCCTGTCCCTCCATGAGGCACTTCTGATCCACAACGGTCTCCTCATCACATACTGGTTTGAAGAGATCTGGGGCGGCCCTCATGTCAGGCTGCTCCCCCCGCCCCCCGCCCCAACACACACGGGGCTGACATGAAGCTAGTGGACATTCGGCGGACGTTGTTACGAATGTCGTGTTTTATCCAGTGTGAGGCTGCTACTATCTGGTCATGAGCTGCAGTAAAGGGACAGCCAAGGTTGGGGAGCCTCCCCTGGGGAGGGTGGGCCTGATGTGGACTG
The DNA here is from genome assembly GCF_007474595.2 of Lynx canadensis. Taxonomy (NCBI): domain Eukaryota; kingdom Metazoa; phylum Chordata; class Mammalia; order Carnivora; family Felidae; genus Lynx; species Lynx canadensis. Next base: position 921,756 of record NC_044318.1, on the reverse strand, counting down.
CCAGGCTGGGGGCTCATGGCTGTCAGAGCAAGGAGGCCTTTCGACCCAAAGCTGAGTTGGTAGCCATGAGGCCATGTGTTCCCATAGACCCCTGGTCCCAGCCCAGGTCAGCAACCCCTCCACAGATGTGGAAGGCCAGCAAGGGTTGTCCTGTCCAGGGCTTGGAAGCCAGTGGAGGCATGGTGCTGGGTAGAGCAGGGCAGGGTGGCTCACTTCCCTCCCTCCTAATGGCTCCTTACCCCTTCCCCTCAGGCTGGCCATGGGGTCCAGAAGCAACTTCCTCACCACTTTCCAAATGCTGACTGTGGGCCATACACTATGCTTAGCCCTTTTCACATGTTGTCCTGTGGGGGGGTATCATCCTTTCTCAGGCTCAAAAGTAAGGAAAGTGAGTCTCAGAGAAAAGTGCCTCACGGAGGCCACAGAGCCAGGGTGTGTGACCCCAGAGCTTGTATGGCTGAACCACTGGGTGCACTGCCTTTCCACGGGATGTCTAGAGTGGGGGTAGGCGAGAGAAGATCTGGAATGTGGAGCAGATGGTGGTACTGTGAGGGTCCCCCTGCCCCCCTCTCCAGGGCTATCTGTGCTCAAAGCCATCTGCCACCCATTCACAACCTCAGAGCCCTGGTGGGGGGGGCGCATTGGGGGGGTGCTTCAGTCCCACCCTATGAGGAACTCTCTACAAATATGCTTCCACGGCCAGCCCTAGTCCAAGCCTCGACTCCACCACTTACTGTGACCTTGGGCAAACAGTTCATGCTGCTTTATTTTCCTCATCTGTAACAATGGGCGCGGTCATCATAGTACGATCCTCAACGGGTTAGAGGGAGGATTACAGGACAGTATGTGTCCAGGGATCATTGTGCTGGCATCAGAGTAAACCTCGCCCTTTCTTTTGGGTAGATTATGAACCACAGAACCTCCAGTAGGCACTGACATTTTCAGGGGCTGGTGTGTGAGTCTCAGACAGGCTCCTGGAACCACTCCTCAGAGGCATGCTGGAACCCCACAGTGGAGATGCAGAGGCCGCCCCACACCAGCTCCCTCAGTCTCCCAGTTCCTACCCGGGTAGAGGTAGGCCTGGCAAACACTGATGTTGGGCATCAGGGTAGTAAAGGTGAAGGGAGCAGTCCCAGGCAAGTGTCTGTCTGTCGCTGCCTCTCTTCTCTCATCTCTAAAATGAGAACCATAGTACCTAGCTGTCAAAAAGATGTGAGTACTGGTTGAGCTCAGTGCGCATAGTAGGTGCTCAGGGAGTGTCATAGTCATGAACAGCCCTGATCTCACAGTCAGGGAAGGAGGGACTTCGATTCAGATCCTTTCTGTTGGGTGGTTCTGGGAGTGCCAGGGGAGGAGATGCCCTGGGATGGGAAGGAGCCCAGCCCTGCTGCGGCAGGAGACTCATTACCCCATCCTGGACCCTGTCTGCAGATCGAGCGAGGAAGATGTCGAGCCCGGGTGTGGACGGCGACCCCAAGCCTCCATGCTTGCCTCGAAATGGCCTGGTAAAGCTGCCGGGCCAGCCCAACGGCCTGGGTGCAGCCAGTATCACCAAGGGCACACCAGCTGCCAAGAACCGGCCCTGCCAGCCACCACCCCCACCCACCCTCCCACCGCCCAGCCTGGCTGCCCCACTGCCACGGGCTGCCCTAGCTGGGGGCCTGTGCCCCCCAGCAGGGCTCCCCCTTGGTGGACCAGCCTCAGTCCCAGTTCCTGGGCCCCCAGTGGAGCGGCCACCACTGGCCACAGATGAAAAGATCCTCAATGGCCTCTTCTGGTACTTCTCAGCCTGTGAGAAGTGCGTGCTGGCCCAGGTGTGCAAGGCCTGGCGGCGTGTGCTCTACCAGCCCAAGTTCTGGGCGGGCCTCACACCTGTGCTGCACGCCAAGGAGCTCTACAACGTGTTGCCTGGTGGCGAGAAGGAGTTTGTGAACCTGCAGGGCTTCGCTGCGCGTGGTTTTGAGGGCTTCTGCCTGGTTGGTGTCTCCGACCTGGACATCTGTGAGTTCATCGACAACTACTCCCTCTCTAAGAAGGGCGTCAAGGCCATGAGCCTCAAGCGCTCCACCATCACCGATGCCGGCCTGGAGGTGCGCCCCACCGGTGGCCTGGAAGGGACAGGGGTGGGGTGGGCAGGGCCAAGCAGCAGCAAATGAGCTGGGGGTGGGGGGAGGGAGGGTGCCCCCAGGCATACAAGGAGCAAAGGAGCTGAGGGTGGTGCTGGTGCTCTGTGGATCATGTCTCTGGGGGAGGGGAAGCAGCACTGGTTACATAATTGGGGGGACCCAATCCGAAATGAAAATTCAAGTCCCTTGTTCAAAGATGGTTAAGAATTTCAAGACAGCAACATCAAAGCAATCAGTCAAGTGGGAGCCCCCTCTGAGCTCAGAGCCCTACATGCCTGTGAGGCCAGCCTTGGGGGGGGGGGATGCTGCAAAGGAACAGGCGCTCAGGCCAGAGGAGCAGCTGTGCAAGCTGCCCCTTCCCCAGGGCCAGGACTCTAACCATCAAATCCTTAACACCAAGTGCTCTGGAGCCCCTGCTCTGGAGAGGCCCTGAGCTCCCAGGTCCCCCTGTGCTCTGCCTCTTCTCTTAGAATGTTGTGGTGATGTGAGAAACACACTGTGACGTGCACTTGTCCTGTTTTACACCCGTCTACACTCGAGAACACTGCTTTCTGCCCCTCATCGGGCTCCTTCCGCCCCGCTCCCCCCCCCCCCCACCATCCTCACCACGCCCTGCTGCCCGCAGGTGATGCTGGAGCAGATGCAGGGGGTCGTGCGCCTGGAGCTGTCAGGCTGCAACGACTTCACCGAGGCGGGGCTGTGGTCCAGCCTGAGCGCCCGGATCACCTCGCTGAGCGTGAGCGACTGCATCAACGTGGCCGACGACGCCATTGCGGCCATCTCGCAGCTGCTGCCCAACCTGGCCGAGCTGAGCTTGCAGGCCTACCACGTGACGGACACGGCGCTGGCCTACTTCACAGCACGCCAGGGCCACAGCACGCACACGCTGCGTCTGCTCTCCTGCTGGGAGATCACCAACCACGGCGTGGTCAACGTGGTGCACAGCCTGCCCAACCTCACCGCGCTCAGCCTCTCCGGCTGCTCCAAGGTCACCGACGACGGCGTCGAGCTCGTGGCCGAAAACCTGCGCAAGCTGCGCAGCCTTGACCTTTCGTGGTGCCCGCGCATCACCGACATGGCGCTCGAGTACGTGGCCTGCGACCTGCACCGCCTGGAGGAGCTGGTGCTGGACAGGTGCGCGCGACCCCCACGCCCGGGCAGTGGGGGGGGGGGCGGGGGGGCGGGGCGGGGCCTTCTGAGCGGGGAGCCTAGACCAGTGGAGCGACTGTAGCGGAGTGGCGCTGCCGCGTGATGGGGAGTGGGTTGAGGATGGGCGCTCACAAACCCGGGATCCAGAATGGCCCTGTAACAAGGGTGGGGCTGAACCGCCCCCCCCCTCCCGGGACGGGTGGTGCCACCAAGCAACCAGGGTGGGGGTTGGGGGGGACCTGGCTGGGGAGAGTCTGTGGAAAGGGAAGCGCTCTCATCTGTGCCGGCGGAGGGGAGCTTCAGGCCTGGACACGCCGGGAAAAGCAGGAAGGGGCGGAGCTGAGGGGCGGGGTGTTTCAAGGTGGGCAGAGCCCCTCTGTTGCACCCACAGGTGTGTACGCATCACGGATACTGGCCTCAGCTACTTGTCCACCATGTCGTCCCTCCGCAGCCTCTACCTGCGATGGTGCTGCCAGGTACCCGCCCTCCTCGCCTCCGAAGACTGGGGAGCGGAGGTGGGGGACTCGGCCCTTCCCGGCCGCTCAGCCCGCTGCCCTGATCCCGGAAGGGTCAGAGGAAGTTTGGGTCCCTCCACGCCTAGCGCGCGACATAGGCCGAGCGCCCGCACTCCCCGGGGCCCTCAGCGCCACTCCCCCGCTGCCTCCTGGCTCCTTGGGAGGCCGAGAAACCCCCTTTTTGAGCCCTGCCCCCCTGCGCCTCCAACAGCTCCAGGCCCAAGGCCTGACCCTAGAAGTGCCCCCCCCCCCTCCCCACCAGGGCGCGATCGGAGGTCCTTAACCCGCCCTGCCCTCCCCTCCCGCCCAGGTGCAGGACTTCGGGCTGAAGCACCTCCTGGCCATGAGGAGTTTGCGGCTCTTGTCTCTGGCAGGTGAGACCCCACCCGCCCCCACCTGGCCCTGCCGGGTCCCTCGCGCCGATTCATACCTGGGGCTGACTCCCCGGGTCCCAGGGCCCGGTCCGGAGGGAGACGCCGGGCGAGCTCCGCCGGCCCCCGCACTCAGCCGCCACCTCGCCTCCCGCCCGCCGCAGGCTGCCCGCTGCTGACCACCACGGGGCTGTCGGGCCTGGTGCAGCTGCAGGAGCTGGAGGAACTGGAGCTGACCAACTGCCCCGGGGCCACCCCCGAGCTCTTCAAGTACTTCTCGCAGCACCTGCCCCGCTGTCTCGTCATCGAGTAGCGCGGGCCTCCCCGCCCCCGGCGCAGGAAGCCGCCACGCTCCGGGGCGGGACGCCTTCTCCCGGCCCTGCCCTCAGGGGAGCCCTCGCGTCTGCGGCCCAGCGCGGGAGGCAGGGCGAACCTGGTGACCGCCCGGCCCCCGCGCCCCTCCTGGCCCCGCCCGGGCGGGGAGGGGCGGCGGGCGGGCCCAGCCCCACGCACGCACGCACACTCGGGGACTCTGTGCATGCCCCTCGTGCCCGCACTGCACGCCCGCCCTCCACCGCACCACAGCCGCCTCCATCATTCGTCCACCCGCTGGGGGCGGGGGGGGTGGGGCCGGGGCTCGGTCCTAGGGGGCGCTTTGAGCTCTCCTGACCGCCGCCCTTACCACCCTCCCCGCCACACCCCGCTCTGTCTCCCCGCTGTCCCCCCATCTCGGGCAGGGCCCGGAGGGACTGAGGGGAGCTGAGTCCCCCAGGACACAGGGGCCAGAAGAGCCCCAAGGGCTTCCCGCATCTTCCACTGCACCGCGCCTGAGGCCCTCGGAGGGGTGCGAGGGGAAACAGGCCACCGCCAAAGCCATGGCCCGCCAAGGAGCCCAAGTCCCTCCCGCCCGTGCCCCACCTCATGCCAGCCTGACCCCATGAGACCTCCCCTTTTCCTGGCCACTGTGTGAGGCAGTCCCCTGCTCGCCCCACCCCCCACTGGCAGGTCTATGGGTCCGTGGGCCAGAATGGGGCGGAATTGGGTCGAGGGAGGGACAGCCCTGGCTGACAATGATATTGGTGTAATCAACATTAACCGAGCCGGCTGCAGCTTGCCTCAACCCGGGCAGGACACCACCACCTTGAGAAACCACAAGCTGGAGCGACCCTCAGGCCCTGCAGGCCTGGCAAACAGCCCTGGGTGGACCCCACACCAGTCCCTGTAGCCAGCTAGGCCCAGCCTCCTCAGCGCCACACTTTATCCTGGGCAGGTCTCTCTGTCAGGCGGAAGCTGGAAAAGCGGGCCCCAGCCAAGGCCCAGGATCAGCGCCAGCCAGCAACTCCGATCTTACAGTGGCCAGCACGCCCTCAGCATCCAGAGGAGGGAGGGCTCCTTTCTAGCTGCCCCCACCCCCTCCCCAGCTTCCCAAACCTCTGCCTGCCCAAATGGGCTCTCGCCATGTCCTGTCCAATCCCAAGACATACGGAAGTCCTGGGGATGCTGGCACATCTTGGCAATTGCTGAGGAGGGGGCTGGGACCCCTTTCCATCCCAACCTTGAGCCCCAGGAAATACAGTGCCCACACCCAATCTTGGGACACCCCCTGTCTGGTTGGAAGAAAGTAACCAGTTTCCAGAGAGCCAGAGAGTGAGCGAGAGCGAGCGAGCGAGAGAGAGAGCGAGAGCGAGCGAGAGAGCGAGAGATGCTGTTGAAGCAGAGAAACAGTTCAACAGCCCAAAGATTTCCCTGTCCTGGAGTGCCCACAGGAAGCTCCGGGGCTGAGGTGGTCAGGAGCCAGTTTCTTCAGCCCCTCCTCCCCACGGCTCCCTAGTGGGGAGGAGGCAGCTGTCCATTTGTCCAAAGTATTAATGCAACTGAAGCTGTGATATTTCCAACGACTGTAGGAGGAAAAATTAAGGGGAGAGAGGAAAACAAAACAAAACCAACCAACCCCTAAAATCATTTTCTTATTGTACATAACGACCTCATTCTCCTGTATATGCGGAAGATATAACCTTATATTTGGTAAGTGTTTCTTGTGCTATTTTATCACGTGACCTGTTTATAAAAATATATATTAAAAAAGTTGTAAAAACACGTGTCTGAGTTGTTTTTAGGTCATCCGACCATGGCAGGGGAAGGTGTCTCTGCCCAGGGTGGCCCAAGTCTCTGGACTCTTGTGCACCGCTCAACTCATCACACTTTCTGGTTCTCTCAACACGCAGAGGTTGGTGCCACTGTGCAGACTGGGAACACAGCAGCGACCAGTACAGACGGTCCCTAAGCTTTCATTGCTTTGGGGAGGAGAGAATGATACCAAAGTCATTACATAGATGATTAACCTCAAAATATCTAGAATCTAGTCCATCCTTCCAGAAGGGCAAAAACGAGCCCTGTTCCGTGCATTGGGTAACTGAGGTTAAGAGGGGGGCAGGGATGTCCTATAATCATACAGTACAGCAAGGACCGAACAGGACTCAAAACCAGGAAAGAAAGGACGGCTCAGAGAGGGTCATTCGATTGCCCGGGGGTGGTGTGAACCAGCAGGATCTGTCAGGCACCGGAGTTTGTGGAGACCAAGACAGGCATGATCCCTGCCTGATATACACTCGTGTGCCACACGCAATGACCAGTAAACGAAGGAATGCGTTTGACAAGCACTGTGGAGGTGACAGTGACTGGAGAGGCCACATGTTAGATGTGGGGGCCGGGGAAGGCCTTTGACAACGAGATACTTAAGCCGAACCCTGGAGCGTGGAGAAGACGCTTCCTGCAGAGCGGAGAGTGCAGAGCAATCGCGTGGCCCGGACAGGAAAGAGCTCGGCCGGCTGGAAGAAGCGGTGTAAGCGGCCGTTGCTGGAAGTGCGCCAGGAGAGACGGAGGCCGGGAGTCTGGGGGTTATTCCTAGAGCGGTGGGGAGCCCTGCGGACTTAGACCAAAGAGTGGTACCTGGCAGCTGTGCGGGGCTCAGATCGGGGGGAACGAGGTGGGTCCAGGGGAGGAGAGTGAGGAAGGAGGTGGAGACGACTGCAGGGATTCGGGACTCGTTTAGGGATGGCTGGACTTGCTGGCGGAGAGTGAGCACCAGCATCAAAAGACCAACCGCCGAGGCGGAACCGCGGGAACACACGGCAGCGCCTCTCCTACAGTTCGGGACCATCCTTCCGGCTGCACCAACTCGGGTCCCTCATCCGGAACGCTTGCAGTGAGGTGCCCGGTTCCGCTGAGGGGCCGACGAGCACGGACCACTTCCGGCGAGCAGGTGGGCGGGAAAGAGAAGGGCTGCTTCCGGCCCGGCGGTTCCGGCCAGGCCCGCCCGGCAGTTTTAGGCGATGGCTCCGGTGCCGGCGGAGGGAGAGGCTTCTCCGATCCCTCCAGCCGTGTTCCCGCGGCCTCCCCGGCCCCGCGCGCGCCACTCTCAGTGCTCCGCGCCGCCGGGGTCTCCTGCCTCTCGTCCGGCCAGACCCCTCAGGCTCTTTACACGGCTTGGCCCTTGAAGTCCCGTCGTTGGCCGCCGCGCCCCTCTGGCCCTTCCGCCTCTTCCCTGGAGGCCCTGAGACGGACTGTGGGGACTACTTCGCATCCTTGCAGGGACTGACTGACCGAAGGTCCAGTAACCACCCGGGTCTGACTGTTGGGGGATGGAGCGGGGACCGGGGCTGGCACTGACCGGGTAGGGTCTCCCCACAAGTCAGACGTGTCTCCTGAGGGGCGGTGAACGGTCCTGGATTGGCTCCCCAAGACTGACCGGCCCAGGACTAAGCAGTTTTGGGGGACCTAACCTGGGTGGCGGGTCTGGACTGACAGGCCCCTCCTGGCTGACCAGGCCAGCCCGCTTGACGGGCCTCGTGTCCCCACCCCCCCCCCCCGGGCAGCCATGGAGAAGATGTCCCGAGTGACCACGGCCCTGGGTGGCAGCGCGCTGACGGGCCGCACCATGCACTGCCACCTGGACGCGCCGGCCAATGCCATCAGTGTGTGCCGTGACGCCGCCCAGGTGGTCGTGGCGGGCCGCAGCATCTTCAAGATCTACGCCATTGAGGACGAGCAGTTTGTGGAGAAGTTGAACCTGCGTGTGGGCCGCAAGCCCTCGCTCAACCTGAGCTGCGCCGACGTGGTCTGGCACCAGATGGACGAGAACCTGCTGGCCACGGCGGCCACCAACGGCGTGGTGGTCACGTGGAACCTGGGACGGCCGTCGCGCAACAAGCAGGACCAGCTGTTCACAGAGCACAAGCGCACGGTGAACAAAGTCTGCTTCCACCCCACCGAAGCCCACGTGCTGCTCAGCGGCTCCCAGGACGGCTTCATGAAGTGCTTCGACCTCCGCAGGAAGGACTCTGTCAGCACCTTCTCTGGTGAGGCCCTGGAGGTGGTCGGGCAGGTGGAGAAGGGCACCACGTGCATCCAGAGTCTTCAGGTGTGCTCCCCGAGAGCACTGCCAGAGGGGCTGAGGGTCAGCACGGGAGCAGGGGACGTGGGACGAGGGAGAGCCTGAGCAGACCGCGGCCAACCTGGGCCGCTGAGCGGACGCTTTGGTTTGCTGCCTCCTCTTTTCCTGCCTCAGAGCCCCGGGCCGCTTCACTGAAGGAAGCCACGGGGACCTCCAAGGTCCTCAGCTCAGGGATGAGAGGAGGCGGAGTATGCTGCCTGCCCCTGCCCCCCAAGTTCTTTTCCCAGCAGGCCCAGCTCCTCCGCCACTGGCTCAAGGCCAGCTGGCCCGTTCACCCTGATGAGACCAAGTGCGGCACAGGGCGGAGCCCCCGGTCGCCTCAGAGAATTGGGGGGCCTCCTAAAACACCGGAACTACCTGCGCTGTGCAAAAGCTGGAGTCTTTGAAGGCTCTTGGTGTGCTGGTCCAGGGGGGTGGATGTGGACCGTTAAGGTCTCCGGTCCCCGGAGCTGACCCGGCACTCCACCTCAAGGCGAAGGGATGGGGCCGAAGCTGGGGCACCCTCGGGGGAGTGCAGACAGCCCAACAACGCTCAGTGCTCCGATGGCCGGTCCGGAAGGCAGGCCGCAGCTTTGTGCAAGGGCTCACGTCAGATGCAGGATCCAGGGAGAGTCGAGGTCGTGTTTCTGCTTCGGAAACCACACGATGCCTGGCATCCTGCTCCCTGACCTGATCTACCCGAGCTCCTCTGTGAAGCCTCTGCCCGCCACCGCCCACCCTAGGCAGGCTTAGGGGTGTTTACTCCGCCTCCTAGGCTTCCCGGCCTTGGTCATGGGCAGCCACGTGACTGCAGTCCAGTCACTCCAAGGCCGCCACACCCGGCTGCCCTCTCTCCTGGAGCCTCCTGTGGGCTGGCTCTCTCACCTTCTCCCTCCACGGATGTCCACAGGCCAGTCTGAGAGTGTGCGGGACGTCCAGTTCAGCATCCGAGACTATTTCACCTTCGCCTCCACCTTTGAGAACGGCAACGTGCAGCTCTGGGACATTCGGCGGCCTGACCGCTGTGAGAGGATGTTCACAGCCCACAACGGACCTGTCTTCTGCTGCGACTGGCACCCTGAGGACAGGTGTGGGGAGGGGTGGGGAGGGGAGGGCGGTGGCAGTAGGGTGGGACGGAGGGGCTCACGGAAGGGCTGCCTCAGAACCTGTGAGGCAGAGAGCGGGGAGCCCTCCCACCCCAGGAGAGGATGCTGAGGGTTTCACGGACCTATTGCAGGGGCTGGCTGGCCACGGGTGGGCGTGACAAGATGGTGAAGGTCTGGGACATGACCACGCACCGCGCCAAGGAGGTGCACTGCGTGCAAACCATCGCCTCGGTGGCTCGAGTCAAGTGGCGACCCGAGTGCCGCCACCACCTGGCCACCTGCTCCATGATGGTGGACCATAACATCTACGTGTGGGACGTGCGCCGGCCTTTCGTCCCGGCTGCCATGTTTGAGGAGCACCGCGATGTCACAACGGGCATCGCCTGGCGCCACCCACACGACCCCTCTTTCCTGCTCTCCGGCTCTAAGGACAGCACGCTGTGCCAACACCTGTTCCGTGATGCCAGCCAGCCTGTTGAGCGCGCCAACCCCGAAGGCCTCTGCTATGGCCTCTTTGGGGACCTGGCCTTTGCTGCCAAGGAGAGCCTAGTGGCCGCCGAGTCTGGGCGCAAGCCCTACGCCGGTGATCGGCGCCACCCCATCTTCTTCAAGCGCAAGCTGGACCCTGCCGAGCCTTTTGTGGGCCTCGCCTCCAGTGCCCTGAGCGTCTTCGAGATAGAGCCTGGCAGTGGCAGCATGAGTTGGTTTGTGGACACGGCCGAGCGTTACGCCCTTGCCGGTCGGCCTCTGGCTGAGCTCTGTGACCACAATGCCAAAGTGGCTCGGGAGCTTGGCCGCAACCAGGTAGGTGGGGTGGCCCCAGAGGCCATGGGCTCCCAGGGGCCACGACCTTGGGGGTTCCTCCGACTGTTACATCCAAACCCTTTCAGGGATTTGGCACTCAGCTCTGGTTGCTCCCGCCACCGGCCATCACCCTGGTAACAGGGTGCCCAGTGCCCTGCCGTGAGCCCGAGGCCAGTGCCGTCCTCTGGGTGCAGGTCTCGGGTGTTATGGGGTTCAAGTGCCCTCTTGAGGCTCGTTTTTGCTTTTGGATTTCCCAAGCTGTCCCCGCTCTGCAGAGGTGCATGCAGCCACTCTCGTCTCCCTGGGTCAGCAGGCTCATTTCCGTGTTGGCTGCCTTCAATTTCTGCTTTTGTCTATTTCCCTGTAGGAAGGAGGCTAGAATTTTTGCGTTTGGCATAGGTGTCAGTTTCCCCCGCTTGGGGTGGGCCAGGATGCTAGGTCCCTGGGGCAGCTGAACACTGAGAGGTTGTGATTCCATCTGGGCGTGGGGGGGTGGGTGCTGCACGGGGCACCAGGGACCCAGGCTCCTTGTAAGTGCCTGGTGGCTGCTCCTAGGTGGCACAGACCTGGACCATGCTACGGATCATCTACTGTAGCCCTGGCCTGGCGCCTGCCACCAGCCTCAACCACAGCGTGGGCAAGGGCAGCTCTTGCGGCTTGCCACTTATGAACAGGTAGACGCCTGGGGGTGGCTCTCCACAGAGGGTGGGACCGTTGGAACCCAGCTACCCATCAGCCCTCCCTGTCCCCAGTTTCAATCTGAAGGATATGGCCCCGGGGTTGGGCAGCGAGACCAGGCTGGACCGTAGCAAGGGTGACACACGGAGCGACACGGTGCTGCTTGACTCCTCAGCCACACTCATCACCAATGAGGGTAGGCTGAGGGGCGGGCAGGGGGTTGATGGGAGTGGGGCCAGGGCATCCCAGAACCAGCGGCCTCTGGAACGCCCACCCTCCCTTGCGGGCAGATAACGAAGAGACAGAGGGCAGCGACGTGCCTGCAGACTACCTGCTGGGCGACGTGGAGGGCGAGGAGGACGAGCTGTACCTGCTGGACCCGGAACACGCACACCGTGAGTGGGGGCTGGGAGAGTGGGGTTGGGAGGCAGGGCCGGAGGCTCAGACCCTGCCTTCCCTGCCCCTGCCTTGCAGCGGAGGAGCCCGAATATGTGCTGCCCCAGGAGGCCTTCCCGCTACGCCACGAGATCGTGGACACTCCACCTGGCCCCGAGCACCTGCAGGACAAGGCCGACTCGCCCCACGTGAGCGGCAGCGAGGCTGATGCGGCTTCCTCGGCTCCCATGGACTCCTCCTTCTCGCTCATCTCGGTATCACACGCCCTCTACGACAGCCGCCTGCCGCCTGACTTCTTCAGCGCCCTGGTGTGCGACATGCTGCGCTTCTACGCCGAGCAGGGCGATGTGCAGATGGCCGTGTCCGTGCTCATCGTGCTGGGCGAACGCGTGCGCAAGGACATCGACGAGCAGACCCAGGTGGGTGACCGGGCCTCCGGGAGGGCCTCCCTGCCACCCCCGGACCTGACCCCCCCCCCCCCCCCCGCACGCCTGCCTTCACCTGCACCCGCGCGCTCAGGGTGACGCCCGCAGCGCGCCCACCTCCCGCCTCTGGCCCCCCTCCCCTCTCCGCACTGCCAGGAGCACTGGTACACGTCCTACATCGACCTGCTGCAGCGCTTCTGCCTCTGGAACGTGTCCAACCAGGTGGTCAAGCTCAGCACCAGCCGTGCCGTCAGCTGCCTCAACCAGGCCTCCACCACCCTGCACGTCAACTGCAGCCACTGCAAGCGGCCCATGAGCGGCCGTGGCTGGGTCTGTGACCGCTGCCACCGCTGCGCCAGCACGTGCGCTGTCTGCCACCACGTGGTCAAGGGTCTGTTCGTGTGGTGCCAGGGCTGCAGTCACGGTGGCCACCTGCAGCACGTCATGAAGTGGCTGGAGGGCAGCTCCCACTGCCCTGCGGGCTGCGGCCACTTGTGCGAGTACTCGTGACCCATCTGCGCGGGGCCTGGGGTGGGCGGGGCTGGGCGTGCGACCCAAATAAAGGACGCGGGAGCCGCAGTCTGAGGCTGCCTGTCACCCCATCGTGCCGCCGACGGCCCGGCCCGGTTGGTTTTTCCGCGCCGGGCGACGGGGGTGGGTAGGTGGCCTCGTCGCCATGGGAACCGGCGGGGGGGCGTGGTCCTAGCCCGGGTCGGGTGGCCTTCGCTCCGCCTTCGAAAACACCCTTCCTTCCGGGGCGGGCCAAAGGAAGGTGCTTCCGGGCCGTTGCCGCGACGACGGAGCTCCCGCCATGCCTCGCGGCGGCGGGCTAATGGCGTCGGGGGCGCGGCTGCAGTTACTGCTCGCGCTCTGGACGCTGGCGGGCCCGGCCCGGCCGGTGGCCGCGGACGCGGGCGACGGAGGGTGGTGAGCGGCGGGGTCCGGGCGCGCGGTGGGGCCCGGGGCGCGCGGTGGGGCGGGGTTGCTGACCAGCTGTGCCCGCAGGCAGCGACGCGGGCCTGGGGCGGCGGTGGCGGAGGAGGAGCGCTGTGCCGTGGAGCGTCGGGCCGACCTTAGCTACTCCGAGTTCGTGCAGCAGGACGTCCCCCCCCCCCCCCCCCCCCCCCGGAGCGCCGATATCGCGCCCTTTCTGGCCCGCCCGTTCTCCCTGACCTCCCGAGATCTATTTGAACTAACGCGTGGGGGCTGGAGCGGGCAGGCGCGGGTCAGACTTGGCCGTGACTCTTGTCCCTTCTAGCTACGCCTTCTCCAGACCCGTCATCCTCCAGAGGCTCACAGACAACTCGGTGAGTCCTGGCGCCCCTCCTGGCCACTTTCCGCCCTTGCTGGGCCCAGCCCTTGAGTCTTCTCCCCACCCCCTTAGAGGTTCCGGGCCCTGTGCTCCCGAGAAAAGCTGCTGGCCTCGTTTGGGGACAGCGTGGTACGGCTGAGCACTGCCAACACCTACTCCTACCGGAAAGGTGAGCTGCCCCACCCTGCCTGCCAGCGTCTTGCAGGCGGCCCCAGCGAGTCCTGACCAGCCCCTTTCCCGCAGTGGACCTGCCCTTCCAGGAGTATGTGGAGCACCTGTTACACCCCCAGGATCCTACCTCCTTGGGCAACGGTGAGTGGGCTTTGATAGGCCCTGGGGTGGGGTCGGAGGGGATGGGGGCATTGGAAGTACTCGGGTGCCAAAATCCCCACGTGTTCTGTGTTCTTTGCTGGCAGACACTCTGTATTTCTTTGGGGACAATAATTTCAGCGAATGGGCATCACTTTTCCAGCACTATTCCCCACCCCCGTTCAGCCTGTTGGGTACCACAGCTGCTTACAGCTTTGGAGTTGCAGGTGGGTACCCTGCAGGAGCAGAGGGCATGGGAGAGAGGGAGGGGGTGGGGAGACTACAGGCTGGGTTTGGTTAGTGACTGCGGGTAACTCCACAGGAGCTGGTTCTGGGGTGCCTTTCCACTGGCACGGGCCCGGCTTCTCAGAGGTGGTCTACGGCCGCAAGGTCAGCACAGGATGGGGGCCGAGGCTTGGGGCTCGCTGACTGCAACACAGAGTGACCTTGCTGCTCCCGCCCCCAGCGCTGGTTCCTGTACCCCCCGGAGAAGACACCGGAGTTCCACCCCAACAAGACCACACTGGCCTGGCTTCAGGACGTGTACCCAGCCCTGGCACCATCTGAGAGACCCCTGGAGTGCACCGTCCAGGCTGGCGAGGTCAGTAGGTGATGACAGGAAGGGGCCTCCAGGCTGCACCAGCTGCCACTAATTTCTGTGTCCTGCCTCCGTCCCCCACCAGGTGCTGTATTTCCCTGACCGATGGTGGCACGCCACACTAAACCTGGACACCAGTGTTTTCATCTCCACTTTCCTCAGCTAGCCAGAGTGGGCGGCTGGTGAGCCCAGCACACACCAGCACACGCCCCCGTTAGTGCTCACAGATTTTATTACAGGACAGTGGTGGCGGCAGCCCACCCTCACCTGCTGTTTCTGGCCCAGACAGGTGGAGGTGGGGTTCATGGTCCAGCAGTGAAACTGATGAGGGTGGGGGTGGGGACACCGGGGCAGGGATCTAGGGACACAAACTATGTACAGGGACTGGGAGCTACTGCCCCAAGGCCCTCCTGGGCCAGGATACTAGGCAAGGCGGGCTGCCCTTGCACTCGCCCGGCCTCAGTAGTCCTCCACCCAGCCGTTCTCAGAGATGAACGCATCAATGACCTCTTTCATGGCCAGGTTCGGGATGAGCTGTTCCTGGGTCAGGGGGCTCCGGGTGACAGGGTCAAAGTGACCCACACGCTGCAGTGTGCAGTGACAACAGGGTCAGAAAGCGCTCAGTGCTTGTGGGTCCTGCTCCCAACACACGTGGGCCCTCACCTGCAGGTGCTCCTCGATATCCTTGCGGTCGTAGGTGATGCCACTGGGTGTGATGCACGGCTCCCGCATGAGCTCAAAACTGATCTTGCCACACAGGTAGTCGGGGATGTCTCGCTTCTACAGCACAGACAGTCCAGTCAGGCACCAGGAAGGGGACGCCGCTCCGATGCCTGCTCCCCAGCGCCAGAGGACCTACCCGGGCTTACCTTTCTTTTCTCATCCACCTGGGAGAAAAGCTCATCCATGTCTGCTAAGTACTTGTCCTGCAAAGAAGCAAGCAGCTACGCATGGGCCAGACGCCCCATCCCCCCTCCCCAGGCACAGGCCCCTCCCACCACAGGCACGCGGTCTGGCGCACACCCACACACGGGCTGGGGCACCCTCACGTGCTTGGCCTCGATGCAGGCCTGCTGGGCCCGGATGTGGCTGTCGTCCTCATCACCCTCGTGGTTCCTCTGGCATTCTTCCAGCTCCCTGGGGGTCAGCCAGGAGCTAGTCAGAAATGGGTCTGGCCAGGAGAGGCCACACTCCACCCACCCCTTGTTCAGGTTTCATTTCCCTCCATCTCCTGCTCGCCCGTGTTGGCCTTCAATAAACACTCGTGTTCTTGGCTCCGAATTAGCCCGAGAGTGCTGACTTGAGGGGGGTGGGGGGCACGCGGAGCCTGCCACTTGCACAGCTCACCTCTCCCGCTCGGCCACAATAAGCCGGGTGAGGTAGGAGTGCAGCTCGTTCTCCTGGTGGATGCGCCGCTCCTCAATGCTGTTCCAGCGCTTCTTCTTGGCGATGCGCAGGGCACTAGGGATGTCATCCCCAAAGTTGAGCCGCTGCTCCTTGGCGAGGTTGTAGGCTGGGGGGAGAGGGGCTTCAGGTCACCTGGCCAGACTATCCACCTGGTCCCAGGCACCGCTACAACCTAATAACCAGTAGGCCCACCTCGCTGCAGGTTGGCAATGGCCTCATCATAGCTCTCCATCTCTAGCTGGCATTGTCCCAGGAAGAAGTGTGCCTTCACAGACTGCCCGTCCAGCTCCAGGGCCCGCCGACAGTCTGCTAGGGCCTGCTCGTGCTGCTGCATCTTCAGGTAGCACAATGCCCGGTTGGTGTAGTACACTGCCACCAGAGGATTCCGGGTCTGGGGACCAAGGCCGGGCCAGCCAGCATGAGGAAGTGAGCTCTGCGCGCCCCCCTCTGTCCTAAACCCTATCCCAGTTTGGAACCCACGGCGAGAATCAAGACACCAGAAATTTCTCAGTTTCAAAGCTCCTGCATGCTAAAGATTAGTGGAGGGTGCGCTCCCGGTCCCAAGGCCTGCCTGAGCCCACCTTCTTGCCTCCCACGAAATGTTGCCGAGACAAATTTCCGAGCCCTGTGGAGATCCCCAGCTTTGGGCCTGGAGTTCTCAAGGAACAGCGATCCCTCGTCCGCTGCCCGGGAACCTCAAGCACCCTGAAGCCCCACTCGCCATACTTCTCCAGCAAGCAGCACTGGCTGGAGAGCAGCGGCCTTGACACCTTTGGAATAAGAGCATCGCTAAACTCTCAGGGCCCAAACGTCCGCGCGTACGAGCCAGGACCCTCCGAAGGCCCGGGGCCCGAAGTCGGGGCCCCGCCCCCTCCCCTGGCCCGGTCGCAGATCCCCTCCCCGGCGCGGGTGCACTCACGATGGCGCGGCCGTAGCAGGCCGCCGCCTCCGGGTACTTGCGGCCCACGAAGAGCCGGTTGCCCTGCTCCTTGAGCTCTTGCGCGCTCGGGCTTTTTTCGGGGCTTCCGCCGCCGGCGCCCAGCCGCGCGCCGCCTTCCTTCTCCTCCTTGCCCTTCATGGCGCCGCGCGGCACAGCCTGGGCTCAGCTCCCAGGCTCCGCGTCTGGCCCACCCAGCGCCCGCAGCCCGAGCCCGCAGCCCGAGCCCGCGATCCGCTCGGGCCCGGTCCAGCGATCCGCCACCGGAACTTCCGGCCGCGGTGGGCGGGGACGCGTGTGCGTCCGACGGGCTGCGGGGGTGGGGCCGGCTGGAGCATGCGCTCGAGGCAAAGCGACCCGCGACTTCGGAAGGCTACAGAAGCGTCAAGAGTAACCGGGGCTGATGTCAGCCCCGCCCCGCCGAGGCCCCGCCCCGCGCGTGAACATGGCGGCTGTCCGCGGGCAGTGGGGCCTGAAGCCTCCAGCCGCCGGGCCGTGGTCCCGGCGCTCCACGGCGTGGTGCTGCGGGCGCGCGGGGACCGCCAGAGCCGCTCGAGGCCCTGGGCCGATGGTAGGGCGGACCACCCCCGATGCCCGAGTCTCCGTCACCGCCCTTCCCCAGGTGTCGAGAGGAGTGTCCGCGGCCACCGAGGGCCGAGCGGAGAAGCACGTGACACGGGACGAACTGGAGCGGCTGCCGGCGTGCAAGCGGGTGGTGAGGGCTTCCCAGGTGTGGGGCGGGGCCTCGCGGCGTGGGGGCGGGCCCCCCGGGTGAGGTCCACCACCCGTGACCCCCAACCCGATCTGCCCCGGTCTGGCCGCGGAGGGGTGGTGCGGCGCTCGGCCGGCGCCCTCCGCCTCCAGGCCGACTTGCGGGCAGCCGTCACGGAATTGTGGGCCTCGCGACTGCCTCGGGTTAGTCGGGAGAGCTGGGCGCCCCGGCGGGGTCGCGAGACCGGGCGTGTTAGTGACCCTGTCTGTAAAGTGAGCCCAGGGCCACGTCCATGACCCTTGGGGACCCCTAGGAACGGCAGCCCTACGCCGAGGTCGTCCAGACGCTGGCGGGGCATGAGGGCTGCCCCTTCACTGCCCATAACCGTCCTGGCTGCGGGAGCTCCAGAGGCGGCAGCCTTCACGTCCGAAGGCCGCAGTGGCCGCAGTGCCGGACCAGCCAGCGCTGCAGTACGCCCACAAGCCCTAAGTGTTGCACCTGAGCCGGGTGCAGAACCACGCCGCAGCCCTCAGCAGAGGGAGGGGCCCGTCGGAAGGCAGGGAGGGCATCCCATCCAAGGCCCTGGTCAGGCTGGCGAGTGCAGGGCTGTACAGCATAGACTGGCCAGCATCCCGGGGCCCCAAACTGCCTCTGCCCCTCCCTAGATAGTACCTGAGGGCGGTGGACCCCTCACCGTGTGCAGACAGCACTACGGACGTGGGCTGTGGGGCAGAAGCTGTGCCCAGACCTTGGCCCCAGCCCGGCCACCTGATGACACCGTGCCAGCCAAGAAGTGCAGGATTCAGGCTGAGTGAACTTGGGTGTGGCCCAGGGCCTGCACCTGCCCGGTAACCTCAGGCCACAGGTTTCTCTGGGTGTGAGCTGGCCAAGGAGGAGGCTGGCTGCTGCAGGAACTCAATAAACGCTTGCCGAACTCTCATCTGACTGTGAGGACCACCCCGCTCCCCACTCCCACCTGCCCCCCCCCACACACACACAGCATACGAGTGCAGAAGAGTGAGGGAGGAGCCCAAGCTGTCCACATGGAGGGAAAGGCCCTTACGGTCTGCTCAGCGAGTGGGAAGGAGGCCAGGCCCGCCCTCAGAGCCCTGGTGCAGCCACCTGGTGCTGTGTAAAATATTTATTCGTTTTCCAAAAAGGCTCAGACCGCAAATCGTGGTGGGGAGGCTGGGGCAGGGTCTCCTCCAGGGCCACACTTGGGGACCTCCACTGCCTGGCCAGGCAGTCCTACCTCCCCAGGCCTGGGACGGGGTGGCCAGGGCTGATGTAAGGCTTGGCCCGGACACCATGGGCTACAGGACCCACCAGTCCCCACGGAGGACAAGCAGTCTTGAGATGTACATTCACAGAGGACGGACACGCGGGCTCGCCCGGTGGCCGGCCCGCACACGCCCGCACCCTGGCCTGTGTGGCCCCGAGGAGCCCGTCAGGGTGGTGGGGGGATGTGGGCGCCTAGCAGGTCATAGGCGAAGACGTTCCAGAAGATGGCAAAGAGCAGGAAAGTGCCGTAGGCAAGCAGCACCACCCACCAGCCGCACTGGTCCCGAAGTCGCTCCTCATAGCTGCGCAGGATGGTCAGACCCATGCTGACCCCGACCACTGCACCTGCCAGGTGTGCCATGAAGCTGGGCTGTGGGCCTGAGGCAGGCAGTGGTGGGGAAAAGCGGAGCCACACGGCCCGGCCCACCTCGGAGCTCACTGCAGAGAAAGGCAGCAGGTGGGAGGCACCCTGGCCTCAGGCTGAGGCCCCCCAGCCCCCTGACCCCCTACTTACTGCACACCAAGGCCAGCACCATCCTCAGCAGCTTGTAGGGACACCTCATCCCAGCCCAGTTCTGATGGAGCGTGAGACAGACGCTGTGAGACAGGCCTCGTGGGCCCCTCCCCACGCCCCCCCACAGTCCGCCCTATTACCATGACGACGTTGGCCAGGTGTGCCGAGCACAAGGCGTAGACCCCACCAGAGCCCCCCACCACAGGGGCCCGCATGTCGGTAATGGAGACAGTCAGGGAGCCTGTGTGAGCAAAGGGAGAGCAGTGAGGGTGAGGCTCACCAGTGGCAAGGCCAGGGGGCACGTGCCTGCCTCACCTGCCAGCACGCCGGCCAGGTAGAGCAGGCTGATGCGGAGCAGACCGTGCACCATCTCCAAGGGCACCCCGATCATCAGCTGCAGGAGCGCGTTGAACCCCAGCTGCTCCAGGCTGGCCGTGTGGGCGTAAACAGATGCGAAGGCAGCGGTCAGGCCGCCAGCCCCGGCCTCGAGGGCCTGAGTCCTCCCGACGCCCTCGGAGAGATGCCAGAGGCGGGCCCGGACTCACCCAACGTGCATGAACATGTAGGTGAGGAAGCGCCAGGCTCGAGCACGGTGGCCGGGATGGTACACGAGGGGGCTCTTCATGTACTCAGGGTGGTAGGTCTGCAGCACCCATTTGTTGAGACGGGCCCCGTAGCACAGGAACACGATGATCTGGGAGACAGAGGAGTGAGGGCCAGGCGAGGCCAGGCACGGGGGCGGTTCCCAGAGTGGTGGACAGGTGGGCACACCTGGGCAAGGGTGACCGAGGCCATAAACACGGGTGGTGGGCAGCTGCGGTGCCGGTAGAAGTACCAGTGGCGGTCCACCTCCCGGGGCAGGATCTCGTAGGCGACGTAGCGCACAAACCGCTTGTAGACGCCCAGGCCTGGCTCATCCAGCAGCCCGTCCCGGGGCAGGGCCCTCTGTCCGTTGGCGATGGCCCGCTTAAAGCTGCTTGAGCGTTTACTGCTGATCTGGGGGGGGGGGGCCCTAAGCATGGGCCACCGGACTCCCTGCCCACCCACCCCCAGCCACCCTGCCCCCTTGGCCCCACCCAGCTTCTGGCGGAGTCTGAGGCCCTGCCCCAAGTGCACACCCCTCCCTGGTGGGAAGGGCAGGGAGTGAGGGCTGCCCGCCCACCCCACTCTGGCCAGGGCACTGTGCCTGTCAAGGCCTGGGCCCGTACCCTTGCTGTTTGCCCGTTACGGCACTGACCAGGTCCACCAGCTCCTGGTAGCAGACCTGGCCCCGCTCGTTGCTCTGGGCCAAGGCCACCAGCATGTCCAGCTTGGCCGGGTCCAGAGGCAGCTCATGGCTGTGCACCAGGCCAGTGAAGGTGTCCGCACCGATGAAACCTGTGTTCTCAGGGTCCAGCTGCTGGGGTGGGGGGGGGCCGCCGGCCAAGGCTTGAGGGTGGGTCAGGCCAGCTGGGAGAGGCAGGCTCCAAGCACCCTGAGACCAGACCTCTGTACCCACGTAGTCCCCGGAGCCGCCAGGACACCAGTGCCTGGGTTCCAGGCCTTCAGCTCCTACAGCTCTTAGGGGCCTCCCCGCCTCATTTCTGCCCTGCCCATCCTCCTGGAAGGATAGGACCAAGGTCTGAGCACGATCTCCCTCCCTCCTGTACCTCCCCAGGCTCCCTGGTCTGGCTGGCCCTCTCCTGGGGTCTCACGCAGGGGGGCCGAGGTCGTGGGGGAGGGGGCTTGAGAGGCTAGGCGCCAAGCGGGGGCTCGACCGCGGCTCTCCGGGAGCTCCGTCGCCTCGGCGCAACCCAACGTTGGGCCGAGGGCTGCGGCGGGGGCGGTGCCGGCGCCCCCCACCCACCCCACGCACCTGCTCCTGGATAAGCTGCAGCAGCGAGCTCCTGTCCATAGAGCCAGGCGGGGCCGGGGGCCGGGGGCCGGGGGCCGGGGTCGGCGGCCGCGGCCGGAAGGGGCTGCTCTGCGGAGGACTCCGCTCCGCCCCGGCCCGCCCGCTCCGCCCGCTCCGTTCGGCGCCGCGTCACCGAGCCAGAGCCGCCCGCCCCCGCGCGCACGCTGCCGCCGCCCGCCCCGCCACGCGCGGCCGGGACACGCGCGCGCCCTGCCTGCGGACGCGCCGCAGGCAGGAACGGCCGCGACCGGAGCTGGGGTCTCGCCGCCACGCTTGCCGCCGTCCCGTTCCGGGGCCGCTCGTTAACGCGGGGAAGCGATTGGGAAACTGAGTCACAGGGCAGCGTCCAGATCCCTCCCTCGCGCGCCCCTCTGCTTGAGGCCTCAGCGCTGAAGCCACCTCCTCGGGGAAGCCTTCCTGACCACCGCACTGCCTGTGAGTCCTTACCAGGCCAGGGCTCCCTTGAAGGCGCCGGCAGGCCCGCCAGACACGCTTGCTCCCAGGCGTTAAGAACGCACCACAGCCCCTCCGTGTGGGAACCAAGTCCAACAGGGCAACTAGCGGGAGTCGGGGAGGCTCAGTGCGGCTGTCCTTGCTCAGCCCGTGGAGGCTGAGCCCCAGCACCCATCTGTCTGGGCCTGGAGGCCCCTGACCGCTCCTGCAGCCGCGATGCTGCCAGGCAGGACCTCCAGTTCCAGTTCACCGGGAGCCGAGACAGACCCGTGGGCATTGGGGCAGAGCCCCCAACACACGAGGCTGCAGCTGGCTAGGAAAGGTCGCTACTTTCTGG